>NC_056739.1:857014485-857314485 GCF_019279795.1 Protopterus annectens
TGATTTGATTAGTGCCTTGGCTGCTTGATGTTGCTGACATAGGAACGATGTGCATCTCCATCCTGGGGGAGGCTTCGGCATTGCAGGACGTATATAGCCACAATCCTTCAGAGTTAGGGCTGTATTGTGTTGGGCATGCTGGAGGCATGAGTTTGGCTCAACAAGCCCACCAGCTGGTGGTAGACCTCATTAGCAAGTGATCAGGAGTTGCACTTTTTGAAAGAAGACATTGAGATCCCTTTGGGTGATGCTAATAAACAGTCTCCCTGCCCATGAACAAAGGTAAGGACTTGCAGAAAATACTCTCATTGCTGGGACACTGATGAGAGTATAGCATCCCCAAAGTATGCCTGAATGACATCCCTTCTGGATGTTCCCCATCCTAGAAGACTGCATGATGGATCTTGAAAGCCACTGCTAGTAAGGTAACACTTGGGCTTGAATCCAGCAGGAGGAAGCTTGATGATCAGCAGAGATGGTGGAGAAAAAAGTGCAGGAATTAAACCCTTTCAGAGAGGCACACTGTCATGAGGCAAGCATATCCAAGGCACATTTGTACTAAGACTGTTAGAATGGCTGCCATGAACTGGGTTTTCAGGAAAAAGTCATGCCAGCAGTCCTCTGGAGGTATGTTTTCCTTCATCACTGGAACATATATGCTTCTACAGCAGCCTTCAGGCAGTTTCTTCTTTTAAACATATGTGATGCTTTCCTTGCTTCATTACTCAAAATTTAAACTGCTGAGAATGGATCTTAGCTAAATGATGCTTTGCCTTAAATAACTAGAAAGGACAAGTTCATCTACATGACTACCTGTCTTAAGAACAGGAAGCAGCCCATTGCGCCTTGGCTAATGTGTGTGAGCTTGTTTCCCTTTCCTTCACAGACAAGGTCACCATCAAGACAGTTACTTGCCCTGTCCAGTCGTATTCACACAGTTTTTTTTCCCCACAGCTTTTTGTGCTTCACATATATACCTCGTTTCACAGAAGAGTGTTGCATGTTTTATACAGATTTTTTTCTGCATTTCGCAGCTTTTTTGTATTCTTACTAAAAAAATTAAATGCAAGTTTACATGCTGTCCTTGCAGGGAATGCGCGATCAGATAAAAAGCAGTGCGGGGGAGGGAAGAATGACTGTTTAATAGGCTGTATCCCATCTTGTAAGGTCAACCAAGAAATCTTTATTTGTTGTCATATTCTGAGCTACTGTTTGTCTGCATTTGTGCACATTCAAATGTTAGGGTATAAACTGATTATCTGTGGACATGGCACGTGTGTGATGTGGTAGATTTAAGTGATCAGGTAGCAGGGTGGAAGTAATGCATTTAGAGATATAATAGGATGAACATCTCCCACAGTTAGTTTTAAGTGGGTCTATATTAAAATAACGAAATCTCACTTACGCGAATACCTAAACGCCGACACATAAATAGCGAACCGCGCAAACACTGAACATCCTGAAGTGCAAAATTAGAAATATTGAATTGTCATAGTTGGCCAACCCCACCGCCCGCTACGTACTACCTACCCAAACATAATAAATAATCCACACTTCCCCATTTCTACACTTCACCCATATATTCCATATCCTAATCAAACATTCACTACACACAAATGTATCTAACTATAAACAAACAACACCCAACTACAGGAAAAGTATAATTTACGTATACATTCAGCTACACAACTGTATTACTATACATACACTTAACATAACCCTACTTCTAACCCTAAAGTAAAGGTTGCATGTATTACAATGTATGCACTTACCTTAACCCGCACCCTAACCCTAAAGTCCGTAACTATTGCACATTTACGTTAGGGAACTATACTGGATAAGGGCCAACTATGACTATTCAATATTTCGAATTCCACGCTTCAGGACGTTCAATGTTTTCATGGTTCACTATTTATGTATCGGCGTTTAGGTATTCACGTAAGTGAGGTTTCGCTATTTTAATATAGACCCGTTTTATGTTTAGGTTGGTTTGCAGAAATTTCAAGACAGAACCTGGGAAGTTCAAGAGGAGAGATGGGACAGAAATTAATTGAGTATGCCGAGAAGGCCCACACCTTGCTTTTGTAAGTCCCTGTTTGACAGGCTGGGAGTGCAGTGTGAAGTGGAAAGGAAGAGGATTTTAGTCAAAAAGTTTATATTTCAGGGCATTGAATAAACTGTGCAGACTTTGAATGGTTAGTGGAAATGGTGTCAGTAGGGCAATTTAAAGTGGCATAAAACTGTTTTGACAGTGTAGACGTGCTTTATTGGTTAACATTGAAGAGTTGCTGTTTGAGTAGGTAGAGAAGTGATCAGGTTAGGATAGATTAAGCAGTTTTTTACTGCAGTTAAACTCTAGGTTCCTTTTTCTGTAATGGCTGCAGGGGTATGTATTTCACATAGTTTGTATGCATTATCGTTGTACAAGGTGGTGAATGATTGTTGAGCAGTCCACTGTAATGGCTTATAGACAGAGAGAGAAAGAGAGAGAGAAAGGAAGGAGCCAGTCATTTGGGTGCTGTATTTATAAGTGGGACATGTTTGAACAGCCACCTGCAATGTGCTTGAAATGGAAAGCGATGTCAGTGGGGTTTTGGGATTGCAATGTTTGTGTGCGAGTCTGCACACCAAGGCACTACTCAAAGTAAACTTCTTATGGTACAATGACTTCCATGGCTGTCATTGATACTTGATACCAATGTCTTTTCTGATTCTTGTTTTACAAAGCAGAGCTTCATCTGGTGGATGGAATGATGGCTTTAACACACAGGATCACATTTTGGTTCTGTTTGGTATGGCTGGGGGAGAAAACATTGAGTAACTGAGGGTAGGGCACACATGGATTTTCTGTCATTAGTTTCCTTACTTTGTTTCTTACTAAAACTTTACATAGCTATTTTGCTTCTTGCCTGAATGGTCTTTTTACAGCTTGTCGGAGAAGCTAGATTATAGGTGCATATCTTTTGGAAGCCTGACAGTTTCAGTCTTGTATTCCTTCCAGAGATTCTGTGCATTGACTGTTGACTCTATATGGTCATTGGAAAATAGTGTTTTAGTTGGAACTGCTTAATGTAGAACTTAATTACTGAAAAGCAGACAGCCAAGAGGCAAGAAGAAAAAGCGTGCAGTCTGTTCTTAACTGTCACTCATTTTTATTACTATACTAACTAGCACAAGTTTTCATATGCTTTGCGTGATGCCATTTTGATCTGTAAGCCAGGATTTCCATTCTTTATGTGATTGATTGTTTTACAGGCTACTTGCAACTGTGTTGCTTTTTTATTTATAATTTCCTGCGCACTAGAAATGATTTAAAGTATTTTTTTTAATACTGAAGTGAGAATATGTCATTGATTAAAGAGTTGCCACTTATGTTTAGATACAGTACATTATAAACTGTAAGTCCCAGCCAGGCAAAAAGGTTTTGCTTTAGATAAGTCTTCATGGCTTTTTCCTGCGTTTCACCAGAACACAGCATAGTTACAGCACCACTGAAGCCTTTGGGACCAAACTGCAGTGTGAATTTCTGTATGACTTAACTCAAGTCAGAGCTATTGCTGTACATCTATATGTATATGAGACTTTTCAACTTGTAGTGTACTTAACAGCCAGAGAAGGCCAGATCTGGTCAGCAGTAGGTTGCAGGGAATTTACAGATTGTATTCCTTATGCTATTTTTATCCAATTTAACTATTTCTTCCAAAAGTCATTTGAATGTAACACGGCACTGGGACAAGTAATTTTGTTTTGCTTCTTTGTTCTCATTTGTTCTTTCCTTTTTAGCTAGCTAATAGTAATCTACCTACCCTGTTAATGGAACACCACATGATGCAGTCATTCAGGGCTTGGCTGCACTTGCAGCCTCAAATTATTAACCTATATGGTTGAGAGACTGAAATATTTTTCCAAGTGCCTCTGTGTAAATAGGTATTCAACTGTGGGAGCATTTTGTTTTTGTACAAATAGATGCAATAAATGAAGACCAGCAAGTAACTAGATTGTTCCCTCCCTTTTCCATAGATGTCTTTGCTTGATGATATACTACGAACTTGCATTACTGCTATTTTATTTTCCTGGTTCTAAGATTTATTTTGTACAATCTATGGTATATCCTTGTATAAATTGTACTTACAGAAGCTTGAATCTTGTTTATTTTTGTTCTGTTTCTCTGAGGTGGTACAACCTAAGAATGGAAATATGTAAGTAGATGGGGCATAGCATCACAGAAAAACCTCAAGCAAAACATTTTTTTAAATCAAGTCCATGTTGTACTTGTACTTCTAAGTATATATAACTCAAACCTTTATTTATGGCATTTCTGTGTGGAGACATGCGTGAATGGGCGTACCTTCGTTGAAGGTTGTGCGTCAGGGCTGGCAACTCGGTACGTAAAAATCTAGTGCCAATCATTAGCGGACCGGAGTTCCACTGTGGCGACCCCTAACCGGGAAAATCCGAAAGATACAACAACATACATCGGAACCACAGTAGAGAACAATTTGATTTGTCTTACTTAAATGAATATACATTTATATTTTTCATTTTGAAAATTCTGGCCATCTTTAACTTGCTCACAAAACCTTTCACAAAAATTTACTTGAAAAAGCAACCCACAACATTGCTAATTATGTTCAGCTTTGCCTATATATTCTCCATCTGTCCATTTAAACTATGAAGATAGATGCTTTCATTATAGATTACTTGGTAGTGGGAAAACTAGTTCAGCTCACCAAAGAAAAGATAATTTTATCCCCCTAAGTATTTTTTATTTGCATTGCTTCTGTAATTAAGCAGGTTCAGTCATATTTGGTAATGATCATTTCCCCCATTTGGGTCTTTTCCTGTACAGCATATCATGGAGCCAAACAAGGTGCATTTTCCCTATTTGCAAACAGGTAGAGTGACAGAAATGATGTATGGGCACTGCTGAGCGACAGCGACAAGAGTTTTGCCTTCTACAGACAAGACCCTAAACCTCTTTTTTGATGTCCTTAAATGCGCTGCTGCAGTATTCTTTACATTTGGGGTTTTCCTGCCATGAAAGCTTGCTGTCGGCCAGTATACCAAAGCCTTTAAAAATTTATGGCATACTGGACTTCAGACATACCATTCCCACATTACATGGGCCATAAAAGTGGCGTCCAGATGTGTCTTCCTCAGAACTGATTGCCCCAGTAGGAACATCAGTCTAAGAAACCTCAGGACATGACAAGCACATCTAGTATGGGAAAAGACTAAGGGGGAAGGAGGGGAGAGATTGAATACTGCAGCAGTGAAATCAAGGACAAGCAGTGTTATGGTAAGATTTTACACAGCTGTACTATGTCCTTAAATTCACTGCTGCAGTTTTCTTTGTATGTGGGAAAGTGACAAGCTTAATAAGAGACTTTGGAGGCGGAACAAGCAGTAGAGCCTTATATGAAACCTTGAAGAATGGCCCTGGCAAAACTAGCTCTAGCAATCCTATTTGAGTTGTAGTGCTTGGGAAAAGTATGCACAGAAGTCCATGTAGCTGCTTCTAAACTAGAGGTTGTGTCCAACCCTTGAAAAAGGTACCATAAGCTCTAGCAGAATGAGCCTTTATTGTAGAAGGAAGGCTCTTGCCATGAAAGGTGTAACAAATGGAAATAGCCTTTGAAATCCAAGAAGCAGAAATAGTTTGTTTGGATACAGCTAATCATAAGGACCTAGGATGAAAGGAAACAAGCAACTGATCAAATTTCCTAATGTGCCTAGCCTTATCCTAATAAAATCTTTGTTATCTAATCACATCCAAGGTATGTAGCACCCTCTCACTGGAAGAATGCAGAGAGGGGAAAAAGGTAGGCAAGATACTAAGACTAATTAAGAGATAACTCATTAACCACCTCGGGTATAAAAGAAGGATTAGCAAGGAGACCCTGTCCTTATGAATCACCAGGAAAAAGGGAACCCTGTAAGAGCTTGCAGTTCAGATACCCATCTGGCAGATGTAAAGTCTAGCAAAAGAACTGTCTTCCATGAACAATGTTGCAAGGAAGCTGAGGCACCAGGCTGAAAAGGAGCCTGAGCCAACTTCTGCAAGACAAAATTAAGATCCCAGGAAGGAGGAATAGGTTTCCTGTAAGGCTTGATATGAAAGACACCTTTTAAAAAATGTTTAACTTCAAACCTATAACCCAAAGGAAGAGAGATAGCCAGACAAGCAGAGACAGATGATAAGTGGGCCTTAATAGGAGAATAGGCCAAACCTGCGTTGAGAAACTCACACAAATAAGAGTGAACCAAAGGGACATCCACAGTGAGAGAGTGCAGGTTATGAGATAGACACCAAATAGAAAATCTCTTCCATTTGGGTAGTATGATTTCCTAGTAGTGGGTTTTCTGGCCTCCTGCAGAACCCTCAGCATGTCCTCAGAGAAAAGGTGTCTGTGAGGAATCCAAATCCTCTCACCCACAGTGTCAGCTGCAGAGTAGACAGGTGGGGATGGATGAAAGATCCCTTGTTTTGTGTGAGTAGGTTCACCGTGTGAGGTAACTTGTGATAATTGTCCTTGGCTAGATGCAGTAGAAGACGGAACCAATGCTGTCTCAGTCAAAAGGGAGTCACCAACAAGATTTGTACAGTGTCCTGTTGAATTTTGCACAGGACTTTTGGAATGAGAGGAAGGAGAGGGAAACGTAGAGAAACATTTCCTTCCATGAAATGGAGACGGTGTCCACCTTCCACACCAGAGGACCTGGTACTCTGGCACAAAACCATGCAAGTTCTCTGTTCAGAGGGCAGGCAAATAGATCTACTTGAGGAATACCCCAGTAGTGGACAATGTCCAGAAACACATCCCTGTGAAGCATCCATTTGTGAGATTGATTTAATGACCTGCTCAATTTGTCTGCCATAATATGCTGATCTGAAGGGGATGTATGTTGTTTGGAGAGTCACTTGATACTGGACAGCAAGATCCCAAACCAGGAGAGCCAACCGGCAAAGGAGTTAAGACTTTGTCCCTCCTTGTTTGTTGACGTACCACATCACTGTGGTATTGTCTGTGAAAACCTTTAGAGGCCCGGTGTGAAGAGAGGGTGAAAGGTCTGAAGAGCCAGCAGAAAGGCCCTCATTTTGACATTGATATGCTCCTTCTGCTGACGAGGCAACCACACCCCCTGTCGCTCATTCATCTCTAATACAAGAAATAAGAAGTCTTGGGGTTTCATTCAGATGCTTTAATACGTAGAAATGCATCAGGAGGGATAGCAGCATCTTTAAACAGACTACTGAACAGACAGAGCTTACATACATACATGTTCACATCTCAACAGCTAACTACAAAATAGCAGTCAGACTTGCACATGCTCATTATTTATACACTTGTGCAAGCCCTTGGATAGCTTCTTAAAGGTATATGCACACATATTGATCTACACCCCCTGTACTTTCAGGGAGCTAAAGGTTGCCGCCCATCCATATCCGAGTTCCTGAGAGGGGAGAGGAGGAGGAGGATGGATATGTAGCCCTGGGTTTAGAGACAACTGCTGAATCCACCACTAAAGTTCCTTCTTTAGATAAGATAGAAGAGGAAATACAAATTCTAGGGGGTGTGCATGTTGGAGCCAAATTGACTTCATATACCACTGAAACTTTTTCATGTGGAGTTTGGCCAAAGGAAGGATAGGAATGGTGGTTACCATGAACACTAGAGCTCTGAGAAACTCTTTGGCAGTAACAGATGCCAGAGGAATCCAAGTTTGAAAGATGGAAATGAGAGTTAGAAGCTTTGAAGGAGGCTGGAATGCCAGCATGGGTACTATTTGAATCCTGCACCATAAAATGGTTTGCGAGAGAACTTTGTGAAATTTATTGTGAAACGCAGGCTTAGAAGAAGAGAGATTACAAACTGAAGATTCAGCAACACGATCTCTGAAGAGGAGGCCTGAATCAGAAGATTGTCTAAGTAAGGAAAAACTTGGATCCCTTGAAGTCTGCAAAAGGCTATAACAGGAGCCAGGGATTTTGTGAATGCCTTGGGGCAGTGGAAAGACCAAAGGGCAAAGCAGAGAACTGAAAATGACAGCAAGCAACAGAGACATGTAAAAAGTTCCTGAAAAGAGAATGGATGGGAATATGAAGATAAGCGCATTTGAGATCCAGAGATACCATATAGGCCTGAGGGAATAGGAGAGGAAAGAGAGCTTGAAGGGACAACATTCAAAAGGTGTGTACCTTCAGAAAGTTGTTTAGATGACACAAGTCTATATGGGTACAGAACGTTTTGACCCCTGCATTAACAAATTCCATATCTACATCTGTAACAAGGCTTTATAATATTTTATAACACTCAGCAAGAATAGCGAAAACATATGACAAGCATACACAATTACACAGAAAATAACCCATTATCATTGTTAACTTCCTATTTTAATTTCTCCAAATCTTTTGGGTTTCAAATACCTTGATGGGAATGAACCCCATTTTTAAGTCAAAGTATGATTAAAGATCATGAAACTAGTATTGTTTCATTCTTTGTCAGCCAGAAGTTCTCTTCGCAGCACCACAATGTGCCCAGTAATGACTCCTGCAATTCGTGCAGAGTTACATGTATTGGTAACATATCTAAATATGATTGTAGATTCTTTTTATAAGACCCATTGCTCCTAGTACTTTTGAAACTGTCTGGGTATCTTTCTTCCCCATTACTCTCGTTTCTCCCTGCAAATCCTGATATTTTATGACTTTTTGCCTCTCTGAAGACAGGGCACCGTAGTCACTGAGTGTGGCAATTACAATGATCAGTGCTACTTTTGTCTTTTTTTCATGGAGCACTATATCTGGTTTTCTCGCATCTGTCTTTTGAACTGTTGGCAATGGGTGATCCCATGTGATGTAGACTTCATCTTTTTCTGTGGTGCTTGGTGGCTAATGTTTGCAGTGTTTTTCAGCTACTTCAATATTATGTTTGTACAATCCCCATTGCAACAGTCTTGCCACATTATTATGCCTTTCAGTATACAGTCCTGCCATTAGTATATCATAACCAGCAGCAAGGTGTGCAAGTATTTCCAATTCTGTTTTACCAAACCTACAATTGCTGTTTCTCCCACATGTTCAGTGGACTTTGTAAACCAACGTGCACATAGTCCACTATCTTGGGCAGCCAATGTTGACCTTTCATCTTTTGGTTTAAATTTGCTTCTCCTTTACCATTCCTGTGTTCGATCCTGATCAACATGAGGTTCTTCCAGGAGTTTTCTATACTTGCAGCTATATTTATGCATTTTCCACATTTCTTACCTTCTCATCTGATCCTTCACCTTATAATCTTTCTTTTGTTTTTTGGCACGTTCAGTTGTTACCTGATTTTTATCTACTTCTGGTTTGATTTGCATTCCCACTTGATGTTAATATGCTTCTGCAAGACTAAGAAGGGTAGTCATCTTAGATATACACTCCTCATGTTTTTAAACTTTCACTTTATTTAGCTCTTGTAAGGTCACCAGAAAAATAAGCAGTCCCACAATTGCAGATCTGTACGTGTAATCAATATCAAGGAGGCTCATCCCTCCTTTGAAATGGGAAATATATAATCTTGGTATGCACTGATTTTTATAAATCATTTGCTGAGCATGAAGCATCCTTCTTGTTTCCTGTATAATCTATCCAACACCTTTTGGGACCATTTAGTCACTCCAAAACTGTAAGTTAGGACCGGAAGAGAAAATAGGTCTATAGCTTGAATTTTGTTCCTAGATGTCAACGTCGTTTGCAGGATTAATTCAAGTCTTCTAAAATATTCCTTACTAAGTTTTATTTGCATTTGTTCATGTTTTAGTATTGATCCTTCATCAATTCCCAAATATTTATACGCTCCTTCTTGCTCAAGCTCTTTTTTATCTCATTCTTGTCCCAAACTGTTTTCTTGGCGCTGCAGTTTTCCTGTTTTAAAGGTTGCTTTTGCACATTTATCAAGACCAAATGACATTCTTATATCATCTGAAAATGTTTTCACTACTTGCAGTTGTGCTTTCAGTTCCTCATCTGAGCTATACAGTTTTAAATCATCGACAAAGAGAAGATGAGAAGTATTTACACTTAGTTGCTTTCTGGGAGCCAAATTATAGCCATGACCTAATCTGTTAAGCAGAAAACTTAATGGGTTAAGGGCAAGACAAAAGAGCAATGGTGACAGAGCGCCACCCTGGAATATCCCCTTTGGATTTTTATCCCTGGGATAATAATTTGTCCTTTTTCATGGTTTAACTGGAAAGTGGTTTGCCACTGTTTCATGGACGCTGTGATGTAGTTTATCAGTGTAGGGTGTATCTTATACATTTTTAAGTACTCTTTTATCCATGAATGTGACATACTGTCAGAAGCTTTTTTGTAGTCAATCCATGCCATACTTAGATTCGTCCCCTTTTTACAGTTCTCCACTATGACTATATTTAACAACAGATGATCCTTTGTTCCATATGACTTTCTTTTATTGCCCTTTTGTTCTATTGCCGTAATTGAGTTTTCTTCTAAATGATTGTAAAGTCTGTCAGCATCAATTCCAGTGTGTAGTTTATACTTTGTCAGAAGGCAAGTTATTGGTCTGTAATTTTTAGGGTAGCTTGCAGGTTCACTTTTAAGTAGGAACATTGTTTTTCCTATTGTTAGCCAGATTGGTGTCTGTTCGGGGTGCGCATATAAATAGTTCTTACTCCTGACTAAATCTTCGTGTAAAGATGTTAATACTTTTAACCAGAAGTTAGGTGCTGCATCATGACCTGGGTTTTCCAATTAGAGGCTTTTCTTAACTTTTTTTCAATCTCTCTGGCTGTTACTTCATCCCATTTCATATCCTGTACCTTTGAACTTCTTATTCTTTCTTTTACTTCTTCTATCCATTTAGCATCTTTATGTTCCACAGGATCTTCATAAATACTTCTCCAAAATGTATCTACCACTACTTTTTTGGTGGTCTTTCAGTTCCTTTTACTTTGTTTCCCAGTTCTGTATAAAACATTTTTGGGTCACCAATAAATTGCTTATTTTGTTCTTTTCCTGTATATTTATCTGTGTATCTCCTAAGTTTTTCTGCCTGTGCTGATATTTTTAGTTTATTATTTGCAATAGTACATGATAAATCTTCATTCATTATAATACTGCACATTGCTTTTATCATGTCTATCTTTGAGAATTTTTGCTGATCTGTTCCCTCTTCTATACTCTTCTAACAGTGATGCTTCTTGTCTTAATTGCTTTATAGTTTATTCGATAATTCCATGATGGTGTTCGATTTCTCCCCTTTCTTTCCCTTACTACCCTGTGTTCTTGTGGTAGAATTTTATCTGTTATTAATTTAGCTGCACAGTAATATATCCTGTTTACTGCTGTTATATCACATGGATCTCTATAGACAGTCCTAATTACTGTGTTCGTTTGTTTTATCAAGCTTTTAACTTTTTGGGGTTTTATTGACCTTCTGCAGTTTATTTCTTTCATTGATCTTAATATATCTATCTTTCCCTATTAAATCAAGCAATTTTTCTCATAGCTCATTTTCTTCTAAACTGAGGGCACATTTTTTATTTTCCATTTCCTGCGGGCATTCTATAGAAAGTTCCATAGTATCTTCCTGTGGTACATTCTCTTCAATCTCATCCTGTCTCATCCATTGCTTTGTCATATGGGAACTCACTAGTCTATTACTTTTCATCATTGACTGTGTCAGAGTTGCCACAGTTCCCTGAATATTCCCTTGCTGTCCAGCTTCAAGTGAACATTTATACTGGTTTCCTGTGGAAGGCTCCAGAATATCTGTCTGATGTTGTTAATCTTCATTCATTCTTTACTGATGGGTGTCGGTTCCCTCCTCGGAACCGAGTCGGCCGTTATAACAAGCTTTCACCAGCCAAAAAACTCTCGAGCTAAGTCTTACCCATAGTGCCCCACTCTATATTACCCCAGATCTCGTTTGCCGCGTATGCACCAAGAGCCAGCTCTCAGCTAAGTCCTTTAAAGCTTTTTCAAAAACTGTCTCTCGTTAAACTCTTTTTGTTTTTTTTCTACTTGTATTGTTAGCTTGCATATTTACGTTTACTTGTGTGAGTGTCCCTCTCTTTCTCCCTTCTCTTTTACCAAGTTTGGTACTCTTTGTATCATTGCTGGTACAGACCCTTACCTCTAAGGTGTTTCCCATTACCATAGTTGGTATTCCTCTTTCCTCTGCCTCTTCTGTAAAAAGAAAAAAAAAAAAACCTCCTTTCTTCTACCCTGTTGTGATGAGTGGGTCTCCTTCATTATGCATTTGATCTTATGTGGTTGTGTTTGAATTGTATACCTTTTTGGCACTAGTATGTCTGAGGATAAAGGGCACAACCGGTTTTAAGCTCTGTGATCAGTGCAACAGGAAGATGACTAATGTGGTCAGACATATATCCTGCGTCTACTGTCTGTGGGTGGCACACCTTTCTGTGAAACCCCCTTGTGAGATGTGCAAGGCTTTTAGCTCCTGCACATTAGCAGAACATAAAAATAAACTCATGTTTAAAGGTCTCCTTAAATCTGTTTTCGCAGAGGCTATCTCTGAGAATGGAGGGTTCATCCCCTCCAAAGAAAGCATAAAAAGAGAAGCAAGTCCTTACCCTCCTCTCCTCACACGAGTGAACCTAAATTGTTGGAACCAAAATCTAAGATTTCTAAATTGGCACCAACATCCTCGGCACTGGGGCCTCAAACCTCCTCCATGGTGCCATGTTTGGTTCCGGCACCTCAGCAGCTAACGGAGTTGCCACCATCAGCACCTACTCCCCAGACTTCGACACCAATGCAGACAATGATACTGACTTTCAGCACCAAAAATAGTTATCCCAATGCCGGTCACTTCCCCCCACCTGTATTTCATGCTGGTAGTTCGACTTAGGTGCCAAATATTCTCCTTTAGTGGATCCGTTTCTTGGTCAGCAATGTAGCCCCTTCCTAGAGCATCCTGACTCATCATCGTGTATATCCACCCATTCTTCCAGGAGCCTTTTGGAGCTGGACGTAGTGAGGCTTGTGGATCAGCTCCTACCGGCCAGAGGTTTTCCATCACCCTGCAAATCCTCCTTCCCACCCGGAGCTGAGGATTTTTCTCCACGGACTCCTACATACTTTCCTCCTTCAACCTCCCTGGAGGTATCGGAGCCTTTGACACTGAAGCCAATCCCAGTTCCAGCTTCTTCAGCTTCATTGATAGACCTTACCATGAATCCAGAGCCTACCCTTTGGTCTTTAACTCATTTGGAGCCAGATCATCCTCTGGTTCGACACTGGTCTGTCGGCACCGTGATCCCTAGTATGGCACCTGTTGTTTCATCAGTGCTGTCTACTACGGTTCCAGTTGATTTGACAGAACTGGATCATCCCGTGGCTCCTTTCCTGGTAGTGGGTTTGTTGGAGTGAGGTGTGACTCCAGTCCCGAGGTTTTCTTTCTCAGTTCCGGGCTCCCATCCCTCTTCGGGCAGACCTGATTTCCAGGTGATGGAGAGGGTGCTTGCCTCGGCAGGCTCTCAGCTAGTATCTTCGGCACTGGAGACTCATATCTTCCTTTCCGCAGTTGACACAGCCCACTACTGAAGGACACCGGGCACGGGAACCTCAAGACATCCTTCCACAAGGTACCCACTCTGCAGAGTCCTCCTCAGATGCCCCTGCTGAGGAGGTACATAGCAAGAGATCGTGCAAGAGGAAGCACGTGGATTCCCCTGATGAATCCCTCACTGAAGATACAGACTATGATGAAGAGGAAGGGTCCCCATGGTCGCCCCTGAGGATGACTCCTTTGGAGACATACTGGCGATCCTTAAGCAGTGGGGGGACTGTAAGTCCACAACCCCTTCCTCAAAGGAGTCTGTATTCTTGCAGGCTTTCCATGCCCTGTCCTCTACTTCCTGGGTGACCCCGCCTGCAGATGACCTGGTACAGCTCATAGTGCACTGTGCCTGGAAGAATCTGGATACCATTGAACCTATCCCCAGGAGACCGGACAAAATTCTGTCTCCCCCAGAAGACAGTCCACACTGGTCCAAGGGCCTGCCAGTAGATGCTATGATTGTGGCAGTGGCCACTAAGAAAGAGCTAGTCGAGGAGCGCTCTACTGTCCATCCCCCAAACAAGGAGTCTCAGGCGATAGACAGACTTGGGAAACGAGTGTTCTCTTCAGCGATCTTCGCCATTCGGACCCTGAACTACCTGGCACACTTCACCTGGCTTCAGAGAGATTTAATCTCAGAACTTTCAGGAACTCTTGCAGGAGTAGTTGCAGATGGGGTACATGACAAAGTTGCCTCACTGCTTACCACCCTGGAATCTATTTCTAACTCCTCCGTGCGGTTGATTTCTCATTCTACCATTGAGGCACCTAGAGCAGCAGGTGCAGGCGTTGTCATGAGACGTCATGCCTGGATGCGCCTATGTGATTTTGCAGATCCCTTTAAGTCTTTCTTTCTGAATGTCCCCATAGAGGCCTCTTCTCTTTTTGGTCCTAAAGTGAAAGACACGTTAGCCAGGTGTGAAAAAGGACGGCCTTGTTTACGGTAGGCGTACATTTTTCCACTCCCCAATGATCCTATTCCAGAAATCAGAGGAGTGGGAAAATGTAATACAAGAAATCCCAGGGTCCTTTCTGCGAACATGTGGTGAGTTTTACCCCCAGGGTAAAGGGGAGAACTCAACTGGAAGACACCCCTTCAGAGGAAGAGGGGGGTCCATGTAATCAGGGATCCAGAGATTCCTTCTCTGGACAAACCCTATCAGCACTCCTGAGGAGCGGCCCCATTGCTTACCTCTAGAAGCAGTCGGGGGACTACTTTCTCTGCACCACCTTGCCTGGCTAATGATAACCACGTATCTTTGGGTGCAGACGATAATTACCAGAGGTTACCACATCCCTTTCAACCTTTACCCAAGTCAATTGATGCATATTCCTGATGTTCCACCCAGTCAAAGGGAAGTAGCAGCTCAAGAAATCCAAAAGTTGCTCCAAAAAAGGGTCATCCAAATAGTCCCACCAGACCAGATAGGATCCGGATTCTACTCGAGGTTCTTTTTAGTGCCAAAAAAGACAGGGGGACTGGAGACCAATCCTGGACTTCAGCATCCTAAACAAAATTTATCAAACAAACAAAATTCCAGATGGTCACAGTTCAGTCTGTACTTCCTTTTCTGTAGAAAGATGATTGGATGTGCTCAATAGATCTTCAGGATGCGTATTACCACATAAAAATGGACAAACACTCCAGAAGATTCCTCCGCTTCTGACTGGGAGCCAGTCACTACCAATTCCGAGCACCGCCCTTTGGTCTTTCTACAGCGGAGAGTTCACCAAATGCATGGCAGTGGTAACAGCTCACTTGAGACTTCAAGGATTCCAGGTGTTCCATACTTAAGACGATTGGCTCCTCACTACCCCAATCAAGCATCTACTGGTTTCAGCCACTCACTACACCCTACAACTATTAGAACACTTAGGGATAACAGTAAACAAGGACAAATGCCACTTGACTCCTTCTCAAAGAATAGGGTTCATAGGAGCAAATTTCAATACTCAGTCTTGCCTACTCTCCCTCCCACTCCACAGACTGGAAAGACTCAGATCTCAACTCCGGGTGATACTCTGTCAGGACAAAGCTCTGGCTCGGGCAGTCCTTCAACTATTAGGGTTAATGGCAGCTTCAGTAACAATAATTCTGCTGGCAAGACTACACATGAGACTCCTATAGTGGATTTTGCTAATGCAGTGGTCTCATTTGACTCATCCACTGTCTTTTCAAATCAGGATAACAAATCGGTGCAAACAAGATTTAATTTGGTGGATGAAGCCAGAAGAGCACCGATGGAGTTGCCCTTTCTCCTCCCCTCAATCCAGAGCCACAGATGCCTCTCTCATTGGGTGGGAGGTCGGGGCATTTCCAGGGAAGGACAGTCCAAGGCACTTGGTCACCCTTGGAGGCCAATCTGCATATCAGTGTTCTAGAACTGAGAGCAGTTCTTCTAGCATTGCAAGCATTTCAACCTGTTCTCCCTTCAGGAATGATTACTATCCAGTCTGACAACGTCAGTAGTCTGGTACATCAACAAAAAAGGGGGAACCAAGTCCTACCTGTTGTGTCGAAAGGCCATGAGAATTTAGCAATGGGCAATGGCTTCCAACCACTTTCTGTTAGTAAAGCACATTCCCGGGGATTCCAGTGTGATTGCAGACAAATTGAGCAGATGCATTCTCATGCCTCACAAGTGGTCCCTCAATCCTGTCGTAGCGGCGGAGATCTTCAGTCGCTGGGGCCAGCCTTGCTGCGATCTGTTTGCGTCCCCTGCAAATCACACATGCAGCAGCTACTTTGCCTTAATTCCTCCACAGGGAGAGTCCCCGAGGGACGCTCTGGTACACGATTGGTCCACGGGACTTCTTTCTGCTTACCTTCCTTTTCCTTTGATCCCACAATTTTTTGAAGAAAGCGCTACGGTTGAAAAGCAAAGTAATCCTCATTGCACCCTACTGGCCCAGAGAAATTTGGTTTCCCTTCCTTTGGCCTCATCTAATACATCAACCTTGGATTCTAGATCCAACTCCAGCACTGTTTTCGCACCCACAGGAGTTGATTCATCCGAACATTTTGAGCCTCAGGCTGACCGGTTTCTTCCTCCACTTCCAGTAATTGCCAGGCAAAACAACCTCTCCTCCCCTGTACATAACATTCTTCTGGCTTCCCATAAACCATCCACCCGAAAACTTTATCTAAGTAAGTGGAAAAGATACATTTTTTTGGTCACGTAAAAATGGAATTAAACCTTTTTCAGCTCTGCTTTCTACAGTGCTAGATTACTTATCTAACCTTCTCCATTCAGGGGCTGCAGCATCAACTATTCAAGTACATTTGGTGACAATCTCCAACTTTCATGATGGTTTTGAGGACTCTTCCTTAATTTTGTCTCTGCAAAACTTTTTTGAAAGGAGTTGTAGACATTAGACCCACCTTTAAACCACCGATCGAGCCGTGGAATTTAAATTTAGTGCTTCAATCCTTGACTCATCCTCCCTTTGAGTCGGCTGCCAACTGCAATCTAAAATTTTTATCCTAGAAGACTTTGTTCTTGGTGGCCATTACCTCAGCAAGACGTATTTCAGAGTTACAAGCATTGTGCAGAAGATGTCCTTACATAGTGTTTCATAAGGACAGAGTATCACTCCGGACTAACCCCTCCTTTTTTAACCAAAGTTGTTTCAGATTTGACTATTAAACCATAAATCTACCAGTTTTCTTTCCAAATTTTTCTAACAAAGGAGAATATGCACTACATTTGCTTTACATTCATAGGCAATTGCGTTTTATCTAGACACAACTTAAGTCATTACAAAAATCTGATCAATTATTCGTATCATTTTCAGGACCAAGACTGGGGAGACCGGTGTCCAAAGTTACCTTATCTAAATGGTTGAGAGACTGTATTTGTTTAATTTACCGACAGAACAAAGCCTCATTGCTATCTAAAGTCAAAGCACATTCCACAAGATCAGTTGCAACGTCTGTTGCTTTCCATGCAAGAGCTTTTATGGATGACATTTGTGTAGCAGCGACATAGTCTACCCCTCATACTTTTATCACTCATTACAAATTGGATATGGTCTCCAGGGGGAGAACTTCCTTTGGTTCAGTGGTACTCAGGAATATTCTTCCATAGGGCCTACCAGGAAACAAAGTAGCTAGGGACTCTGTCCCATCAGTAAGGAATGAATGAAGATTAACAACATCAGATAAAGAAGTTATGTTCTTACCATAACGTTCCATCTGTGTTGTTGATCTTCATTCATTTATTACAACCCACCCACCATCTCCCTCCGAAAGACTCCTGGAGGTTCGGATGTGGTCCTGCCTATGATAAGGAAGTTGCTCAGATAAGGCCTCTGCTTTTCTTTCTTTTCCTTGTGGGCAAACGCGATCTGAGGTAATATAGAGAGGGGCACTATGGGTAAAACTTAGCTTGAGAGTTTTTTGGCAGGCGCTAGCTTGTTATAATGGCCGACTCGGTTCTGAGGACGGAACCGACACCCATCAGTAATGAATGAATAAAGATCAACAACACAGATGGAGCGTTATGGTAAGAACATAACTTCTTTTTATATGGCAACTGACCATTTGATTCCTGTTCCACTGGTTTCTCCTTAATTTGGATGTCTGTTTTTCTGTCCTGCTGTGGTGCTTTCTTCATTAGATTTTCTCTACTGAATCCTTCACTTTGCAGGTACTCCATAACCTCAGTTTCTATTTCCTTAACTTCTCCATTACCAGTCTTCTTTTTTACTTTTCCTCTTTGTCTTCTTATTTTTTGTATTGTACAGTTTTCCTTGTCCAGATTTCTTTGCCTGTATTTCTCTTCAAATATCTTTGATGCTGCTCTTTTTTATTGATTTGTTTTGCTTCTCCTTTGCATAAATATTACACCATATTAAATCTCTTTTTCTTCCCCATATGCATATTTCTTCTTCTGATGTCTCCTGATCTTCTGTTTCTCCATACTTTGGTGACTCGTTCCATCATGCTGTGATGTAACCTGTGTTAGACCTTCTACACTGAATCCTTCACTTCAAAGGCACTCCATAACTTCAACTTCTATTTTTTTAAACTTCTGCTTTACTAATCTGCTTTTCTACATTCCATCTTTTTGATATTATTTTTTTTATTGGGAAACTTTCCATATCAGGATGTCTTTACCTGTACTTCTCTTCAAATATCTATGGAGGTGCCTTTTTGTACTGATTAATCTGGCTTTCGACTTTGCATAAATATTGCACCATATCAAATCTCTCTTTCTTTCCCATGGCCATATTTCTTTTTTATACTTTTCAAAAATCTCTGTTTTGTTGTTTATATTTTTGCACTTCCTCAGATGCTTCTTTTTCCAAACAGAACAAGGTTCCATGGTTTATATAATGTTTTTCACACATATGTTGTATTAATGAACACAAATTTTTATTTGAAACTTCTGACAGTTTTTCTTGTGGAAGTATTTTTCGTTCCTCTAATTTCTCTCTCAATCTTTTTGTATATCTTGTGTTTGGAAATTCTGCGCTTTTTGCATAATAGTAACAATACATAATTTCTTTTGTATCCTCAGTAGTCCACTCTATCGTCTTTATGGCTCTTCTTTGGCCTATCGGGTTGTGATTTTTTGTGGACTGCTACTTCCTTCTACAACAGGGGACTATCTTCCCCCTGAGCCTGACCAAACCCCATTGTACGAATGTTTACCTATTCTGAGGATTCTACACTGTCATTTTTTCTGATCCTGGTATCAGTGCGCCTACCAGTATTGGGCTATTTTTTATCCTGGGTCTTGTGCACCCAGGCATCTTTTTTAATTTTTGACCTACTTCTGTCCATGATATATGCTATATAAAATACAGTCTATATATCAGTGTCGTCTTGGTGAGATTTTGTGAAAAACAGGGTCCACCTCGTGAGGTACTCACCAAGACTTGAGGATGAATTCAATTCCAGCAGTCTTACTCTCCTTTGCTTACTGACTGATCAACTCTCCATGTTAACATGTTAAAAACTATTAGTAATTAAATTAATTATATTTAGATATTAATATGTTAAGTAAATTAATATTTGCATATTAAAATGTTAAATATATTAAATTTCTATGTAAAATTGCTAATTAAAATATTAAGTAGCAAAATACTTTTATTAAATTTAATCAGGGGTCAAATTTTCCAGTAAATATTCCTATAGATAATAAATGTGATTTTTAATATGAATGTATTATATTGCATTGGGGTCAAATCGTCTGGGGTCAAACTGTCCTGCCTCTATCTAGAATAGGTCTCCCAAGTCCTCTTTTTTCTGGGTACTAGAAGCATTCTTGAGTAAAATCCCCTCCCCTTCTGGGACACTGGTATCTCTTGGATAGTATCCTGATTCAGAAGTTCTTGAAGCACCTCTGGGAAAAAGGTGAGTTATTCCTGAGTTGTTTAAGGAATATCCATAAATTGAAGAAGGGATTTCCACATCATAAAATACCCTTGGTGAATGATGGAAAGAACCCAAGAATCCTGACTAACCTGAAGCCAGATAGGAAGAGAAAGAGGAATTTGTTTATGAAGAGTCGGATAGTCACACAGCCCCTGGTTCATCAGGAAAGGAAGACGTTTGAATCCCTAAGGTCTGGGTAGCCTTAGCAGGAGGAGGAGGCCTTTTACCACTCTTTTTGCTCTTAGAGGAAGGCGTAGATTGCCTATGAACAAAAGCAGGTTTCTTGGGATGCTTTCTTTGGAATTTAGGTACAGGAGAGACAAAGACATGTCTAAGTTCCTGCAATTTTTTTGCTTTATCTTGAAGAGACTTAAATAAACCAGAAGCAGCTTCAGCAAACAAAAGCTTATTGTCAAGAAGGGCATCTATCAATTTTGCCTTGATATTATTGGGTAAAGGTTGAAGTCTAAGCCAGGAATACCTTCTCATCCCATAGCCAAAAGCATCATCATTACATTATCATAATTACATCTGATGGAATGCCTAACCACTTGGGAGGAATTTGCTAACAAGGACAGAGCAGGGGTTTTACCCTTTGAGTCCGGAAGATCTAAGATGAGCTGACAAGCCTGAGAAAGGAGGGCCAGGACATATCTTGACATATGGGTCTGATAATTAATAGTCCTAAAAGATAAGATGGCAGAGGTGTATACCTTCTTGTCTATCCTTTCCATGGTTCTGCTATCCTTGTCAGAAGGGAGTAGCTTAGGAAAAGGAAGGAATTGAGAAGGCTTGTCAGAAGCTACAGACACCGCTGAGGGGTTCAGTTCAAGACATTTATACAAGAAGTTGCAATCCTCAGACACCCTATAAAATCTATCTGGCTTCTTGGAAGGAGGAGGAAGAGAATCTGTAGCTTTAGATGCATTAGAGAAGGCATCCAGCAAGTCAGCCAAAACAGGAGGAATAGAAGGTTTAGGAATTTCCTTTTGTAAAAACTCATAATACCTTTTGTGTACATCAGAAAAATGTACACAATCCCATTTGAAGATTTCCATTATCCTAGTTATGATGTCCTCAAAATAATTTTTTTCAGAGGAAATATCAGGGCTGTTAGATTCTTCTTCCTCTGACCCATAGTCCAAGGGAGAAGGAATTTGGGAAGAATAAGCAAGTGACTCCTCCTGAGAGTCTGAGTCTTCTTCAGAGGAATCTTATTCCCTAAGCCTTTTCTGAGGAGAGGATGAGTCCACAACAGAAGGAGTAAAAATCTCTGAAGGAGATTTTAAAGCCATCAGAGCATTAAATAAACCTTGAGTAAAGGCCTGCCGCTCAGATTGTGGATCTCTAGGGGCAGGAGAAATAAGTTTAGTCTTTTGTTTCTTTTTCAAAGGTACATCAGCCGTAAAGAATTGTAAAGGCGACATGGTGGTGGATTGAGGAAGTACAGGAGAGTATACAGAGAAAGAGGTTGGCAAAGAAGAAGTAGGATTGTCAGAGAGATGAAGAAAGTAGACAGGAGTATAAGGAGATGAGGTGCATGGCAAAGAGAAGAGGTGGCGAAGGCTAAGGATAAGGCATATGAAGAGTTGTATGAAAGGTTGGATACTTAGGAGGGAGAAAAGGACCTGTACCGATTGGCTAGACAGAGGGACCGAGCTAGGAAAGATGTGCAGCAGGTATAGGTGATAAAGGATAATGAGGGAACCATACTTACAAGCCAGGAGAGTGTGTTGAGCAGATGGAAAGAGTACTTTGAGGGGTTGATGAATGAAGAGAATGTGGGGGAGAGAAGGTTGGATGATGTGGGGATAGTGAATCATGAAGTGCAATGGATTAGCAAGGAGGAAGTAAGGATAGCTATGAAGAGGATGAAGAATGGAAAGGTGTTGTTCCAGATAACATACTTGTGGAAGCATGGAGGTGTTTAAGTGAAATGGCAGTGGAGTTTTTAGCCAGATTGTTTAATGAAATTTTGCAAAGTGAGAGGATGCCTGAGGAATGGAGAAAAAGTGTTTTAGTACCAATTTTTAAGAATAAGGGTGATGTGCAGAGCTGTAGTAACTACATAGGGATTAAATTGATCAGTCACAGCATGAAGTTATGGAAAAGAGTAGTGGAAGCTAGGTTAAGAAGGGATGTGATGATTAATGATCCAGCAGTATGGTTTCATGCTGGGAAAGATCACTACAGATGCGATGTTTGCTCTGAGAGTGTTGATGGAGAAGTACAGAAAAGGTCAGAATGAGTTGCATTGTGTTTTTGTAGACTTGGAGAAAGCATATGACAGGGTGCCTAGAGAGGAGTTGTGGTATTGTATGAGGACGTAGGGAGTGTCAGAGAAGTATGTAAGAGTGGCACAGAATATGTACGAGGGTAGTGTGACAGTGGTGAGCTCTGCGGTGGGAGTGATGGATGCATTTAAGGAGGAGGTGAGATTGCATCAAGGATCAGCTCTGCGCCCTTTCGTATTTGCAGTGGTGATGGACAGGTTGACAGATGAGATCAGACAGGAGTCCCCGTAGACTATGATGTTTGCAGATGACATTGTGATCTGTAGTGAGAGTAGGGAACAGGTGGAGGAGACCCTGGAGAGATGGAGATATGCTCTAGTGAGAAGAGGAATGAAGGTCAGCAGGACTATGACAGAATATATGTTTGTGAATGAGAGGGAAGATAGAGGAATGGTGAGGATGCAAGGAGTAGAGGTGGTGAAGGTGGATGAGTTTAAATACTTGGGATCAGTAGTTCAGAGTAATGGCAAGTGTGGAAGAGAGGTGAAGAAGAGAGTACAGGCAGGATGGAGTGGGTGGAGAAGAATGTCAAGAGTGATTTGTGACAGACTAGTACCAGTAAGAGTGAAAGGGAAGGTCTACAAGAGGGTAGTGAGACCAGCTATGTTATATGGGTTGGAGACAGTGGCATTGACAAAAAGGCAGGAGTTAGAGCTGGATGTGGCAGAGTTAAAGATGTTAAGATTTGCACTGGGTGTGACGAGGGTGGACAGGATTTAAGAATAAGTATATTAGAGGGTCAGCCCAGGTTGAAAGGTGTGGAGACAAAGCCAGAGATGCAAGATTACGTTGGTTTGGACATGTGCTGATGAGGGGTGCTGAGTATATTGGGAAAAAGATGCTAAGGATGAAGCTACCAGGTAACAGGAAAAGAGGAAGGCCTAAGATAAGGTTTATGGATGTGGTGAGAGAGGACATGCAGGTGGTTGGTGTGACAGAGCAAGATGCAGAGGACAGGAAGAAATGGAAACAGATGATCCGCTGTGGCGACCCCTAACGGGAACAGCCGAAAGATGATGATGATGGCAGGTGGCAGGATTTGGCAAGAGTGACTGTAGTCAATGTATTCAAGAAGTGTTTGTTCCTATACAGTATGCCTAGTTTCTGATGGATTTTCATAATGTTATGCTGGATATGGAGATTCTCTGTAGTAACTCATAGTTTAGTGTGGGGGACTATTTCAGTTCCAGTATTGAAGTAACTACAAAGGGAAACCAGAGTGTGACAGTATATTCCAAACAATTCTTTTTTCAAACATAAGTGCTTTTGTTTTACTTATCGTAAAACTTCCTCAGATACCATTTTATTTTAAAAACCCACTTAAATACCTACTAAAATCACATGTTAAGTAACAGCCTGTAAGACTGCATAAATTTGCACACAACCATTCAAGTCTAATAGTCATTCTTAAAGAAACAGTTTTTATATATAAACATAAAAGATTTAAAATCTTGTGTGTTCCATTCATGATACGCGACTAGTCAGTGCATAGAATGAATCAGTATAGGATGAGAAAATTATAACTCAAACATAAAAATTAAAAGATGAAAAGTAGAGACTAAACTTAGAAAAACTGCATAAAACACCAGACTCACCTTTTATGTGCTTTTAGTTTTAAAAGTGGGGGCTATGCTAGCTTGTTCATTTAGACCTGTCCAATAGTGACCATTCTAATATAACTGCCAAAATATTTCCCTTATTTCCAGTATAATCTGTCATGGGTCCCCCTAGGATTAGATTTTATTCTCTCCAATACTGTGAATTTAAAAGCATGCCCCAGGTGTTCCATGATGTCCTTTGATAAGTGCATTCATGGTTTTTCCCTTCCTTATCTCGTAAAGGTGTTCATAAATCTGTTCACACAGCCTTTGCCCCATCTTTCCGATGTAAAATCCTTCACAATCCTGGCATAGTGCTATATAGACTATGCCTGCGCTTTCATGGTCTACCCTATCTGTAACCTGAAAAGTTTCTCTTGTATCCTATATGTTTCCTTCATATTGATGTACTTAAAGTAATTGAATCTTCCACATTTGGACATGTCCAGATTCTTGCTTATCAACAAATTCCCACTATCAGAAATATTTTTATGCTTTTTCCCTTTCTCTATAATATTGAAGGTGCCTGCTTCACCTTATCCCTGATACATTTAAACACACACACGCACGTCATTCCTATGGACAGTTTGATGGAACACCATTTCACCTTATGTTGAAGGAAACAGATCATCCAATGAAAAAGCACATAGACACAGGGAGAAATGCATTCTGTCCAACGAAGGCAGCCAACCAGGAACCAAACTGGAAAACCAGAAGCTGTGAGGTAGCAAAACTAACTGCTATGGCATTGTGCACCCACGAATAAATCAGCAATGGGTATATGGAATGCATGCAGACAGACATGACTGATTAGTCGCAGTAAAGAAATTAAAGAAAAATGAAGGTGAAGAGTTAGTAAATGGCTAATGGAGGCTGGTATGGGTTTAGTTTAAATCAGCTGCATTGGGGTTTAAGTATGTGATTGAGTAGAGTTTTTTGAAAAGAGAAACGATTAAGAGGTTTTGAATACCACGGGGTTTGGAGTTCCCCATGGCTGTGGCAAGTTCAAAGATGCCTCTTTCAGTACTGTTTAGAGTGAATGATGCTCTTCATGATGTAACAGAGCCAGTAACTTATGATCTAAAGTAGAAGTGATGGAGATTCTTCAAGTTAGAAGTGGGCAGAACTCTTTGGAAGCTCCCCTAAATCATGGATGTTATGTAGTCCTATCTCACCTCCATTATTACGTGTGGGTTCGGAGCCAATCCTCGGCTCCGACTCGGCCTCTTAGAAAGCCTGAAAACTTCTGATTGGCTCGTGGCTAATAGGTATCCCATGGTGCATGCGCACATTACCCAGATCTCATTTGCCGCGTCTTCAGTCGGAAGCTTCTTTTGGAAGGCCATGGCTAAGTGATTTAGTTCTTTATTATTACTACTTTTTAGGAGTTTCTGGCTTCGTGTGAAGTGTTATTCTGATGGCTAATAGTTTTATTATGATACCGATTTGTTTCTATTAACTAGATTTGACTTATTACTGCTTATAAAATTCTTTTGCCTGTTGGCCTTTTGTGTGTGGTTCCCATGAGTGTGTGCTTTTAGACTAGACCGTTTAACTTAGAGGTGCTAGTTTGTTTCCCTTTTTCCTTTGCACTAGGTTAATTTAAGTTAGAAAACCTAGTAAAACCACTTTTATTTTTTGTTGAGAGTGTTAGGGATAGATCTGTTTAAGTTAGAAGATCTAGCTCCTCTCTTGTTGTGTGAGTGTGTTGGTTTTCTCTCTACTGCCATTATGTCCAAAGAACATAAAGAGCATAAACAGTCAGGATTTAAAAAGTGTACTAAATGCTCGCAAAAAATGTCCATCACTGATGGACATAGCATCTGTGTGTACTGTTTAGGGGCCATACAGCTTCAGAAAACTTGTCTCTTTTGTCATTCCTTTAGCCCTAGAGTGCTCCAAGAACAGAAGAATAAGCTGATCCTAAAAGGCATGTTAAAACCTTCCTTCGAGGAAGACTTATCCAGTTCTTCCTCCTCTGCTAGGTCACAGTCGTCTAGAAAAGATAAGGGCAAGACCTCTAAAAGGCCTTCTCCAGCCTCAACTTCTGTCTCTGAACCTCCACAGAAGTTACCAAAATCGGAGCTGGCCTCTGTCTCTTCGGCTCCACTGTCTTCGGAGCCAATTGAGATTCTGGACACGGATCTTGCAGTATGAGCACCAACTGCTTTGATGCTGATCACTAGCAGTCCTCTTTGGAGCCAGTCTACAGACATTCCACCGGTGTCCCCTACTCTAAAATCGCCTATATTGCAGAGAGCGAGGTCTCCCACACTGTCCTCCAGATCCTCCAGGAGCTTATCTTAAGAAGACATCGAGAGAGTGGTGCTCAGATTCCTTAAGTCATCAGCATTGACAAAATTTTTATTGGCTCCGACCATTTCTGTCTCGAAGCCGACTCCTGCTACCGATCCTGCTCTTTTTCCTCCTCCAACCCAGATTGGGCCTTTGGAGCCGATGCTGTCGGTATCGACTATAGTGGTGTCCTTGGCTCCAGCACCCCATGTGGTTGTCTCGGAGCCGAGCTCCGCTCTGACACTATTAGCACCATCCGAAGTGTCTAGGGTCCAAAGCTCTTTGGTCGAGCCCGAGGGGGACACTTGGAACCGAACCTCTTCGGTGCCGAGTCTTCTTCTTGGTGCGTCGGCCCGAGTGAACACAGACCCTACATAATTTTCTGAGCCGATTCCTTTGGAGCCATCGGCACCTACGCTCTCTTTGGAGCCAGGGCGTCATTCGGAGCCAGAGGAATCGGTTTTCGTGAGGATGCGTAGCATGTTGGATAGTTCATACGTACCACGTAGGAGTACCGATGCTATACTCCCTCAAGCGCCAACTATGGTCTCAGCATCCTCTCTTTCCCCCGGGATGATAGAGACTCACAGCCTCAGGACCCCCTTTTGGGTGGTCTCCGATCTTCCAAGACCTCCCCAGAAGACCCCACTGAGGAGCCCCCTCTGAAAAGATCATGTAAGAGGAAGCATGTAGACTCCCCTGATGAGTCTGTCACATCTGACACTGACCGCAATGAGTCGTAGGGGTCCCCTAAGTCGTCTTCTGAAGATGTCTCCTTTGCATTTTGGAGATCCTCAGGCAGAGAGGCGGCTGGCCCACCTTTACCCCGTCCGATGAGGAGTCAGTGTACCTGAAGGCTTTTGGGTCTCAATCCTCAGCTTCATGGGTGTCTCCTCCATTTGACGAATTACTGGATCTTGTGAGTCAGAAAGCATGGCAGACTCCTGATGCCGTAGAACCGGTCCCCAGGAGGCCGAAAAAATTTCTTTCCGCCCCCAAAGACAAAGAATTTTTATCCAAGGGTTTACCTGTTGATGCCATGGTGGTGGCAGCGGCCACTTAGAAGGAGCTAGCAGAGACATCTTCTTCTATCCATCCACTAATAAGGAATCCCAAACGATGGATAGGTACGGGAAGCGTATCTTCTCTTCAGCGGCTTTTACACTCCTATTGCTGAACTATCTATCACATTTTACAAGACTTCAGAGAGATCTCCTAAAGGAGTTAGGAGATACTCTACAGGGTACCTCTACTGAAGCAGTCCCATCTACAGTGTCAGCTCAGTTGGCTACTCTCACATCTTATTGTTAACTCCTCCATGCGGCTGATCTCATACGCAGCTGATGGTGGGAGTAGGGCAGCGGGTTCAGGAGTCTCCTTAAGGAGACATTACTGGATGCGTCTATGCAACTTTGCTGAGCCTTTCAAGTCTACATTCACCAATGCTCCCATGGACGGAGCCTCTCTTTTTGGACCCAAGGTGAAAGATATCCTCACCAGGTGTGAGCAGGAAGGAAAGACTCTCTCTGCCGTGGGAGTCCATTTTGCTGTTCCTTCTAGACCTTACCCTAAAGGTCAGAAGAGCGGCAAAATGTGGTTCAAGAAATCACAGAGACCTTTCCAGGGCACACAGGGTGATTCTCCTCCTTCAGAGGCAGGGGAGGAGGACATAATGGTAGATGTCGCCCTAGAGGCAGGGCAGGTCCACAAAATCAGGGAAGTCGCGATTCCTTTCGTGACTGTCCCTATCAGCGTTCCTGATGTGGAACCCGACTGTGCTTCTCTGGAGCCGGTTGAAGGTTGCCTGTCCTTGTATCCAGAAGCTTGGCTAAATTTCACTCGAAACAAATGGGTACAAGACATTATCACCAGAGGTTACTCTATACCCTTTTCCCTTCCACCACACCCCCCCAAAAGGATCCCAGATGTACCACCCAATCACAGGGATTAAGTGACTATAGAGATAGAAAAGTTGCTATTAAAAAAGAGTCATCCCAAAGGTCCCAACAGACCAGACAGGATTCGGACCATACTCCAGGTTCTTTTTAGTTCCAAAATGAACAGGGGACTGGAGACCCATCCTAGACCTCAGCAGGTTAAACCAGTATGTAAAGAAGTCCAAGTTCCGAATGGTCACTCTACAATCCATACTCCCTCTGTTAGGTAGAGACAGCTGGATGTGCTCAATAGATCTCCAGGATGCCTACTACCACATAATGATGGACAAAGCATCAAGGAGCTACGTACGCTTCCGGCTGGGTGCCAATCATTACCAGTTTCGGGCGCTGCCCTTTGGTCTCACCACAGCCCCCCCCCCCGGGTGGTTCACCAAGTGCATAGCAGTAGTCACAGCTCATTTGAGGCGTCAGGGAATCCAAGTTTTTCCATACCTGGACGATTGGTTCCTGACCACCACCACCAGGCATCGCCTAGTTCAATCAAGAGATTCCACAATCAAGCTCTGTTCCCCAGTTGGGAATCTCGATAAACTGGGAAAAATACTCTACTTTGCCCACTCCGTCTATAACTTTTATAGGAGCAAACATGGACACGGTCAATATGACAGCCAGACTATCTACAGACAGAATACAGAATCTTGTGCAACAAATTTACAGGATACTTCCCCTTCGAAGAGTCAAAGTGAAGGTGGTTTTGCAGCTTCTCGGAACTATGGCGTCGACCTTAACCTTGGTACCTTTAGCAAGACTACATATGAGAATACTCCATTGGCTCCTGTCATCCCAGTGGTCGTTTCAGCAGTTGCATTTACATCATCAGATTCTGATTACAGATTTGTGCAAAAAGGACCTACGCTGGTGGATTCAACAAGGTCATCTTACCACAGGGACTCCCTTTGTACCGCACCAACCCGTTGCCACTGTGACCACGGATGCCTCTAGGATAGGGTGGGGGGGGGCATTATCTTGGCAGGACTGTCCAAGGCACATGGCAAGAGCAGGAGGCCCATCTGCATATCAGTGTCCTAGAGATGAGAGCAGTGCTTCTAGCGTTGCAAGCACTTCACGACTTTCTCCCTCTAGGGACGATAGCTATCCAGACTGACAACATGTCTGTGGTCTGGTATCTAAACAAACAAGGGGGGACCAGATCATACCCCTTATGTCGAGAGGCCCTGCGAGTTTGGAATTGGGCGATTTCTTCCCAACGCTTTCTCATTGCAGCGCACATCCAGGGACTTGCAACGTGATAGCAGACAAGCTAAGCAAGGCTATATTGTTACCTCACGAATGGGCCTTGAACCAGAAAATAGCCAGTATGATCTTCCACAAGTGGGGACAACCCTGCTGCGACCTCTTTGCCAGCCCCATCAACACCAAGCGCAGCACCTCTTTCTCTCTCATCCCACCTCCGTGAGAGTCTCCAAGAGATGTACTAGTCCACGATTGGCCCTCGGGACTCCTTTATGCTTTTCCTCCTTTTCCATTCATCCCCAAGGTCATACAGAAAGCAATGTTGTTGGGAAGCAAGATGATCCTCATCACTCCTTACTGGCCTCGTCAGATTTGGTTCCATTTTCTCGAGCTTCACCTGTTAGACTACCCATGGGCTCTGGACCCAGTGCCAGACCTCCTGACACACGTCAGATTCTCTTCACCCCAGTCTCTACACTCTCAAACTGACAGCATGGCTGCTCCAGTTCCGTCACTAGTCAGGCTTCATGATCTGTCTCCAACTGTAACTCATATTATTACCTCTTCTTACAAGCCCTCGACTAGAAAATTGCATCACAGTAAATGGAAGAGATTTTCTATATGGGCACACAACAGAGAAGTTGATCCATTTACAGCTCCCATTACTATTGTTCTAGAGTTACTTTCAAAATTCTTTCACCAGGGTTCAGCGGCTGCTACACTCCGAGTACAGCTAGCAGCAATATCTAATTTTCATGTGGGGATTAATGATTCCAGTCTTATGTCTCACAAACTGTGCAAATTTTTTCTTAGGGGTTTCATGATGTTAAGACCTCCTGTGCAAAACCCCATTCCTCCTTGGGACCTGAATCTAGTCCTGTCTAGGCTTACTCTGCCACCTTTTGAACCAGCCCATAGTTGTCAGTTGAAATTCCTGTCTTGGAAGACTCTTTTTCTGGTAGTAATAGCCTCAGCCAGACGAGTTTCTGAATTACAGGCCCTGTCTGTTGAACCTCCATATTTAATTTTTCACAAAGACAGGGTCTTTCTCCATACCCAACCCTTCCTTTATTCCTAAAGTTTGTTCTGAATTTCACTTAAACCAAACAATTGAATTGCCAATGTTCTTCCCTAATCACTCCAATAAAGCAGAGTATACATTCCACCAATTGGATGTGCATAGGCAACTGCGTTTCTATATCCACAGGACCAAAGGATTTAGAAAATCAAAACAACTGTTCGTTTCTTTTGCTGAGGCGACAATGGGCTTGCCAGTTTCCAAGGTTACACAATTGAACTGGATCTCTAGTTGTATTTACTTTATTTACAGTTCTTAGGGAAAGGAGTTACCCTTTAAAGTTAAAGCGCATTCCACCAGGTCCTTTTCTACTTCTGCTGCTTATCACGCCAGGACACCTATTGATAATATATGTGCAGCAGCAACATGGGCTACCCCTCATATCTTCATTTCCCATTATAAATTGGTTTAATTTCCAGGGGTAGAGCCTCGTTTGGTTCCACGGTACTCAGGAGTATTTTCCAGTGAGCCACCCATTTAAGATGCTAGGGACGCTGTCCCACACGTAATAATGGAGGCGAGATAGGACTACATAACATAAAGAAGTTATGTACTCACCATAACGTTCCATGTATGTAGTCCATCTCGCCGAAAGTTATTACGAACCCACCCAACAGCCCCCTTCCTGGAGGAACTGGATACAGTTTTTCCTTTTCTGCAGTGGTTTATACCACAAGGGTGCTTTTTATTACAGTTTATTCTTCCGGACCTTTGTCCTTTTTCCTGTCTTATCCTGATAGACTAGTAGCAAACAAGATCTGGGGAATGTACGTATGCACCATGGGATACCTATTATCCATGAGCCAATCAGAAGTTTTCAGGCTTTCTAAGCGGCCGAGTCGGAGCTGAGGATCGGCTCCGAACCCGCACGTAATAATGTTTGGCAAGATGGGCTACATACATGGAACGTTATAGTGAGTACATAACTTCTTTTTTTATAAGAAAAGCAATAGGAAATGTAAGTAGTTTTCTTGCAGAGGTTATGACCCCTCATTCTACTAGGCAGTAATTAGTGGACCTGTGGTTCCTAAATAAGCACTTGACTTAGGATTAAGGGTATTATTATAAAGTCATAATGTCCTTCCTTTGATCACTGTTGCAGTATTCCAATACTAATTGTTTATCTTGCAAATGTAACTTGATGTTTGACCAGTGTACCAAAGCCAAACTCTTGTATATGCTCATATGTGCGGTGTATGACTTCAGCTTGTGCGATGTAGGGGTACATAAGTGGAAGTAAGAGCCTAAGATCCTTAGACTATCATGTCACGAATCGGATCACAGGATCTTCACATCCACTGGTTTGTTCTCTGTGTTGTTTGTTACTTCTACTATTGCCTAGACTTACCCAGATAAGTGCCTTATTGAGAAACCTTCTTTATTGTTGTATTTTTTCAAAAAGATTTATTAATGTCAGCTAAGAGAGGGAAGTATGACTGCAGTAGGCACACCTCTTATAAAGATTTCTGCTCCCAGTGTTTATTCTGTCTAGGGGCTGAACACGATTACAGAAATTGTAAGATGTGACAGTCTTTTGTTCCACTTACCAAAAATCCTGTTGCGACTCCCCTTTGGGCAAGGCAGCATGGGTCCCTTTGTTTTTAATCATTATCTAGCCAGAGGCCATCACTACAGTTGTGGACTGGACTAAAAAGGACTTTCTGCTTGATCCCAGCTTACAGACTCTCAACATGATTCTGTGGATGACGGTCTTAATTCCTTTCAGAAGCCAGTTTTTTGAGGACTTGCTTCATGTGCTTCAAGAAAACCTACAACTAGAAAATATCTCCAAATGGAAAAGATTTTCTATCTGTTGTTTTAAGAAGAATGAGAACCCCCTCTAGGTGGGTGGCTCTACAGTTTTGTCCTATTTGTGTGAGCTACTCAGGACTGGACTAGACTAGTCCTCCATCAAGTCATACTTCACTATTTCTGCCTGCATGCCCCCAAATCTCCCCTTGCTCTCCAGGGTTGAGGTCAAACAGTTTCTAAAAGGCGTTTTTCACTTGAACCCACCTAGAAGGGCTATTCCACTCCCCTTAGGATCGTACCTTTGTTTTGGAAAAACTTACCTTGCCATCTTTTGAACCAGCAACCTCTGCCTCTCTAAAATGTTGTACCTGGAAAACTGTTTTATTGGTTTCCCTTCCATCTGCCAGAATAATTTCTGGCTTAAAACCCTTACGGACATCCTTCCCTTCCTTATCTTCCATAAGGATAGAGTTTCTTTAAGGGCCAATCCTTCCTTCATGTCCAAGGTAGTAAATGAATTGTCTCTCAGCCAAGGTTATACATTTACCTACCTTCTTTCTCAATCATTATTGTGACAAACTTTCTAATAGTACTGATTTTATGTGGAAAGCAATTCAGTAGAACTGAGACAGGACTTGATCTTTTTAAATGCACAGTCCAGATATGTTAATAAATGTAATTTAAGAGAATCTGTTATTGAAGAGTATTAGAGAAAGCAAATATGACCTTTTTTATTTTTGCAAAAGTACATTTCAATAAAATATCTGGTATGCGTGTGGATGTATCAAGGGGATAAGGGGGTTAACATAATGCTTAAAGTGTATACCTCACAAACCCAAGGTGCAGAGTTTGATTCTCACCCTTAAGAAATTGGCTGTACTTAAAATGACCCACAAAGTGCAGTTAGCCCAGCACTTGACTATCAAATTAAGTTATTTAATTCACCTGATCATTAGAAACACACGTGCTTATATTATCCTTATTCCTATTGTTAGATTACTTTGTATAGTTTGCCTTGTTTTTATAAATAACCAAATAGCAAACTAAGCAAAATCCACTAAACAAACATCAAATGCCAACAAGACACCACAGTGCTGGTAAATCACAAGTTTTATTAAGCTTTTTCGTCTCGCTAATACGAAACTTCATCAGAATGCCATGCAATACGTACAGAGGTTTAAAAAAACCTTCCCCCATAATCACATGCCACAGTTCATCCAGTCGAAACACAGTGCTAGTAAAGAGATAAATATTAAAGAGAATGCATGAAAATAGATCCAAAATACACATAGCTTGTACTAAGTTCTAAAAACAAAATAAAAATAATAAATGTACCATTATTTATTATTAAACTCTCAAAAATGAGCTAAGCTAACAACAAAGTACATTTATCAGTTAGGATCAGCTAATTGTAAACATGTTTCTTATGCATTTTCCCCCCACATATGCTTTGTGTTTTAAATGGGTAGCTTCTTAACATAGGTAGAAAAAGGACATCCAACACTCTTAATGTATTCATTATATTTTATTCAGCTTTTACATATAATTGAACAGTATTCTGTAATTGCATTTTATATTAAGTTAACATGCAATGATTGTTTGATAAATCCTTTTGTGATGATGTGAGGTATTGCCAGCTATGCCAGGAGAAGTAGGGCAATGGATGTGTAACATATGCCAGCACATCTAGCTGGAATTTACTAAAGAATTGATTGTTGTTTGACTATCAGACTGATTTATACATTTGATCATCTTGAAAATGGATTTGTAAAGTTGCTTGCTGGGCAAAAGGGGGCACAGTAGGTAAATCTGTGCCATCCTTTCCCAACTGTGTGTGTGTGTGAAAATCAGATCTCACAGTGTGTGTGTGTGTGTGTGTGTGTGTGTGTGTGTGTGTGTGTGTGTGTGTGTCAGCTACTTGGAGCAAGGACATGAAGCACTGGTTTCACAGAGAGGGTGCTGGAGGACCTGGCTTGGGCAGTCAACTGAGGACTTAACCCTATAAGTGTGCTAGTGGTGAGCCTTATTAGGGCCCTGGAGTGAGACAGATATAAAGAAATCCAGACCTCAAGATGACTGCGTTCCCTGTAATGCTCTTAAGGGAAATTGTGCGTGACACAGAGAGAGAGATCTGCATCTGGAAATGGTGAGGATTGAGGCTCCTTGATTACTGGCCCAGAGTGGGGACTTCACATATCGGTGAGCAATGGTGTGAATCTTAACGGAATCTCTGTAGCCTGTAGGCAGTTGTCACTAAAGGTGTGAATTCTCAGCAGCCACAAGGTAAAATTTCAGAGTTTAATTTCACAGCAGTATTATTTTTTTCTTTGTTAATTTGGTTTATCGGGGAAAGCAGACAAAGATGTCAGCAGAGGATTATGGCAAGCTGACAAAGAGCCAGTTGGCTAAGGTGTTTGAAGCCAAAGGACTGGTGTACATCAGCCTAACTAAAGAGGAAATTATTTTAGCCTTAGTCACATCTCAGACCATCATCCAGGAGGATAGCCAGTCTGCTGATGGGAATTTGCAGCCCTCAGAAACAGGGCAGTTCACCTTTTCCTCAGAGGACTTAAAAACCCATCTGGAGTTAGAGACTTGAACTGGAGGCCAAATATTTGGAATCAGAATCAGCCGAGAGACTGAGGCATTTTGAGGCTGCAGAAAATGAGAGACTGCAGCATCAACATGAGAGAGAGATGCTGGCTCTTCACCAGGGTCATGGCAGTAATGGGCAAGGGAATAACTGTACCCAAAAGCAATAAAGGTCAGTAAATTCCTTCCACAATTAACAGAGGGTAATAATTTTGATAGTTTTATTCATATATTTGAAAGAGTGTATAAGCAGTATAATATTGACCAAGGGCTCTGGGTACAGTTCCTGACCCACCCCCTTATTCCAAAGTAAAGCTGTAACTGCTGTTTGTAACTTGTCTGATATTGATTGTTAAACTATGAAAAATTAAAGAAATGTTTACTTGAATGCTTTAAGTTAACACCTGAAGCTTACAGAAAAAAAGTTTGTGAGAATAGATGCATGGCAAATGAAAGTGTGTGTGATTATATTGCTGAGTTAAGCACTTATTTTCATAGGTGGGTGAGTGGGTGTCAGGTCACCAATTTTGAAGGACTGACCGATCTTTTGGTGAGGGAACAAGCCCTTTGCACTTTACTTGAGAACATGAGAACCTGGTTGGCAGACGGAAAGTGTAACTCTACAGATGAGCTGGGGAAAAAGGGGGATCTGTGCTTAGCAAGCAGGGCATCCACTGCACAGGAAAGGGATGCCCAGTGCTGCACATGGATAAAAGGGAATCCATGGCGGGCAGCCTAAACCACTCCAACAGAGTTCCCACTAACAGGGGAAGCCACTAGTTCAGTTACACGGCCAGGATCAAGGGTTAAATATTTTAGATGTAACCAGTGGGGCCATGTATCATACAGATGTCCATGGATGCAAGGCGGGGAACAAAAGGTGGGAGAGCCAGCAAGTGGGAATAACAGTATGCCAGTGATAAGTAGTTTGCAGACAACAGGGGTACCAAACTATCACAAGAGGGTTATATCTTGTCTTAGTGGATGGAAAACAGGCCACTGCTAAGAGATGCACAGTCTCTGTCATAACCTGGGACAGCAGATGATGGTTCTCATTCCTGTCAGACACAGTAAGCTGCAGGTTACTTGGGAGGAACCCTTCAAAGTGGTAAGGAATGTCAGTGATGTTAACTGCATGGTAGAACTGCTAGGCAGGAGGCAGGGGCATATATTGTACTATGTTAACTGCTGAGTATCTGCAGTGGATGGCAGAAGGAGTCTGAGGGGGATCTGATGACTGATCTCAGTGAGGCTTGGACTGACACCTTAGTGGAAGCGGTAGTATTGTTCCAGTGGGCATCCCCTACCTAGGTTTGAGACTTGGTGCAGCACCATATGAAATGCAGTACCCCAAAGGCCTACTAAGCAGGCCCCTTACAGGGTGCTTGAACGAGCCAGGCAAACCCGGAGGGAGGCGATGCAGGAAATTTTGGAACTGGGGGTACTCCAGGAGTCCAGTAGTCCCTGTGACTCCTTTTGGATTATATGAGTTCACAAAGATGCCCTTCGGGATGGAAAATGCCCCAGTGACATTACCAGAGGCTGGCAGTTCATATCCTAGCAGGAGCAGGAGATTATGCCCTTGGTTATCTGGATGATATTGCCATTTACAGCCATTCCTGACATGAGCACCTTCAGCGTGTCAGGGAAGTCCTGGGCAGACTGCAAAGGGTCAGGTTGACCATTAAGCCCAGTAAGTGTCAGGTGGGTATGGCAGAGGTCTCCTACCTGGGACATAGAGTGGGGAGTGGTAAGATCAGGCCAGAACCTGCAAAAGTGGAAGTCATTCAGGTGTGACCTGCCCCTGTTACTAAAAAGCAGGTGAGGGCATTTTTGGGAACAGTGTGGTACTATAGAAAGTTTTTTCCCCAGTTATATTACAATAACTGCTCCCCTCACAGATCTGCTGAGGAAAAACAGGCCGGAGAAGGTAGTGTGGACCTCAGCTTGCGAGCAGGCATTCCAAAAGCTTAAAGTGGTTTTGAGAGAACCCCGTGTGTTAGCCATTCCAGATTACAGAAAGAATTTGTTGTGCAGGTGGATGCTTTGAATAATTGGGTGGGGACTGTACTCATCCAGGTTTCTTCAGAGGGAGAAGAGCACCCAATGGTGTATCTCAGCCATAGACAAAAACCTAGGGAGGAATGTTATTGCATCAGTAGAAAAAGAATGTCTAGCCATGGTGTGGGCACTGCAGAACTTCAACCCTATCTGTATGGAAGGAAATTCGCTGTAGTTACAGTCCACAGTTCCATAGCATGGTTACATTGAGCCACCCAGCAAAATGCTAAGTTATTAAAGTGGAGCCTAGAGTTGCAGGCATATGATATGACAGTGTAGCACCGTAGTGGAGTTAACAATGCCAATTCAGATGGGCTCTCAAGACAGGGTATGGGTTAATGTATTTCCAGATAGGATAATTCTTCTTGAACAACGTTTCTCAAGGGTCACTTGAAAAACTAGCTTGAGTCTTCAAAGGGGGGAAGAGATGTGGTGATGTGAGATATTGCCGGCTATGCCAGAAGTAGGGCAGTGGATGTATAACATATGCCAGCACAGCTAGCAGGAATTTACTAAAGAATTATGTGTTATTTGAATATCAGACTGATTTGTACAGATGATTGTCTTGAAAATGGATTTGTAAAGTTGCTTGTGTTAAAAATGTACTGACAGTGGGTCCTGACTGTATTGTAAGTGATACACATATATATCTATATATATATATCTATATATATATATATATATATATATCTATATATATATATATATATATATATATATATATATATATACACACACATACATAGTGTGTGTGTGTGTGTGTGTGTGTGTGTGTGTGTGTATATATATATATATATATATAGATATATATATATATATATATATATATATATATATATATATATATATATATATATATATATATATTCACGACACATGAAATAATGGACACATAATCACGGACATTTAACAGGTAAGAAGTTTAAATTTCGCTAATCATGCCTACCATGTTTTAGTAAGTGTGGCAGTATTATGCATGTGTGGTAGGCATGATTAACGAAATTTAAACTTCTTACCTGTTAAATGTCCGTGATTTGCGGTGTCGATTATTTCATGTGTCGGTGAAGTGGATGTCGATCTTCTAACTTGTCGATGTACTGACATGTACCCATATATATATATATATATATATATATATATATATATATATATATATATATATTATGTAATGTTAACAGAGAATATTGAAAGAGAAGAGATTAAGCTTAGCTGCAGCTAACTTTGGAAAATAGTAAGAAATTAAATTACTGGGCCTAGGCCATAAAGATGGTATCTTACAGTTTTGAATGAAGCCAGAGATGCAATGCATGTAAGAAGCATGGTTTGTTAATCTCTATAGAAGGAGTAGAAGGTTGTGAGTGTTTTATGACTTCCAGAAGCTGCAAAAGATCTGAACAATGCTCTTGTTTGCGTATTATTGACATGTAGGTGCTAAATCCTGTGAGTTGCTAGTAATGAGGGGTTGCATGGGAGCCAGAAATGAGATGACCAGATGTATGTGATGTCATTCTGTACAGAGATAATGTTTTAATATTAGGTGACACAAAAGTCTCAGGACAGTCTGTTTCTTGGAACCTGACATTGAAGGATCCCTCCCCTACTTCATCTTGCCATGCTCTGTTAAGTAAGTAGGAACAGTAAATCTCTAGATCAGTCAGGAAAATATAGTGAGAATAGTTAAGTATTGTTTTTCTGTAACCATGTAAATCTTTCCAGCTGTGTTTTAATATTTCCTGTGAATGACACTCTGGTGTTTACTGTAAATCGATAATCTGATGTTGTCATTCTTCAAGTAATCCTTGACCGTGGGCTCGGTTCTGAGCCTTAGAACCGACTCAGCTGTTTACTTCAGCTTGCTCCTTCCAAACTCTCGAGCCAGGCTGTACCCATAATGTTCTTCTCTAAATTACCTCAGATCTCATTTACCACTATGTGTGTCAGACGCATCCAACTTCTCTCAAGCTTTGACAGTTCTTTAAAGTAATTTTTTTTTCTTTGAACTTCTTTAAATCCCTCTTATTATACTTATATTTATCTTCTTGAATACTTGCTTTTCTACCTGCTCCTGCGTATGATCTTTCCCCCATTTTTCCTCTACCATTAGGTAGATTTCTCTATATACCAATGCTGGTACTCTCCTCTTTGCCTATTTAGGTATTTTTGGATACCATAGTTGGTACCACCTTCTCTTTTCTTTAAAAAAAAAAAAACCTTTCTCTCCTTTTCCGTGTGTGTGTATGCGCGATCTTTATCAGCTTTATGCCTTCCTTTCCGGTATGGCTGATAAATCTTATTCTTCAGTTAAATCTTCTAAGGGCACTTCTGGCTTTAAGAGGTGCCAGAAGTGAGACAGAAAGATGCCCAATTCAGATGGGAGTGTCTGCTGTGTATATTGTTTAGAAGTTGTACACTTGAAGGAAAACTGCTCTTATGTCATGGTTTCTCTGCCAGGACTTAAAGTGAGCAGAGAAACAAGTTAATCGTGAAAGGCTTACTAAACGGGGACTTTGAAGAGGCTAATCCAGTTCATCCTCCTCTTCTTAACATAAGAAACGCTCACACTCTGTTCCAAGCAGTTTCTCAGGACTGCCTAAAAAGGTATCTAAACAGCCTTTGGTGTTGACAGTTCCCTCGGCACCGATACGCAAAACAGACTCGGCACTATCTACTTCATTAGACAAGACAACTACTGCTTTGGCAAAAGAATTTTTGTCAGTACCTGAGAAGACCACTTTGATTTCAATTCCAAGATCAAGGTACTCTTCCTCGGTCGATCCATTTAAGGACCGACCACCTAGCCCTTTTGTGGATCTGAGACCACCTAGGTCTCCTTCTGCATCTTCTGTTCGATCCACTAAGAGCCTCTCGGAATCAGACATCATGAGGCTGGTGAACCAACTCTTGGTAGCAAAGGGATTACCTTCCTCTTTGATTCCCAGCCAAGTCGGCAGCAGGACCTGTCCTACTTCGACACCATCTCATCTTCCTCCTCCACCTCCAGTTGTGTCAGTGGAGCCCCTGGCACTGACCTACCTGGCCCTGACAGTCTCAGTTCTGGTAAGAGCTTCTTCTCCAGAACCGAGAATTACCTTGAGCTCCTCCAGTCTTTCAGAACTGGAGGTCTCCCGGGGTGGAGACTTCATTGCTGGCTCTGAGGGCAGGGTTCGACTTCATTTTTGTCAGAGCCCTCCATGCCCCCTTGTGCTTCGACTTTCATTGGCTTGGCCCAGGCTTCTGCTTCAGGGGCCACCTCTTCAGTGCGGGGTGGGACCATGGTACCGAAGGAGTCTATTTCAGTTCTGAGCTCCCATCCCTCTACTGGGGGACCAGCCTTCCAGATCATGGAGAAGGCCTTGTCCATAGTGGACTCCCAGTCCTTGCCATCCCTGTCAGGCCAATCTTCTGCATCCCCTCGACCAGAGCTACAGTCAGTTTCATCCCTGAGACAGAGGGCACAAAAGCCTCAGAAAAGACCCACCTTCATGGATTCCTCTTCGGATACTTCCTCGGAACATCCTTCCCAAGGAAGTACCCGCAAAGGAAAAAGTGCAAGAGGGAGTAATTAGACTCCTCTGAGATGTCCTTCATGAAGGATACAAATTTTGATGAAGGGGAAGGTTCCCCCAGGTCACCCTCTGATGATGATTCCTTCAGTGGCATCCTGGAAATCCTGAAACAGAGGTGTGGCTGGTCTTCCATCCAGCCTTCCTCGGAGGAGTCTGTATACCTGGAGGCTTTTCTTTCCCAACCCTCTACCTCTTGGATCTCCCCACCTGATGACGAGCTCATTAAATTGATCGTGCAGCGGGCATGGAAGATTCCATTGAAGTGATCCCCAAGAGGCTTGACTGGATCCTTTCTGCCCCCAAGGAAGAGCAGCATTGGGCTAAGGGTATTGCCATAGATGCCATGGTGATAGCGACAGCCACAAAGAAGGAACTTGCTGAGGAAAGTTCTACTATCCATCCTCATAACAAGGAGTCCAGGACTATAGATAGATTTGGGAAGAGCGTTTATGCTTCATCACCCTTCACTGTCAGATCTTTGAACTACATGATGCACTTTACCAGGCTACAGAGAGATCTGATCAAAGAGCTCTCAGATACTCTCACAGGAGCAGTAGTTGAAGGAGTACAAGACAGTTACCTCTCAGCTCACCACCCTCGAAGCAATCTAACTCGTCTAGGAGGCTAATTGCCCATGCAGTCGTGGGACGACAAGAATAGCGGGTTCAGGCGTAGCCATTAGGAGACACTCCTGGATGCACTTGTGTGACTTTGTAGAGCCATTTAAATCTTCATTCGTCAATGCTCCATTTGACGGATCATCCCTTTTTGGACCCAAGGTAAAAGACACTTTGGCCAGATATGAGAAAGATGGGAAGACTCTTTTTGCCATGGGCGTACACTTCTCCACTCCTCAACTGCCTAATCCAGGAACCACAGAAGTGGCAGGCTATGGTTCAAAAAGTCCCAAGGGCCTTTCCAGGACTCACATGATAAAGACTTTCCCCAGGGCAGAAGGGGAAGTAACAATGGAAGATGCCGTCCTAGAGGCAGAGGTGGCCTGCAGAACCAGAGGTCCAGAGATACTTTCTCTGGTAGCATTTACCACCACTCCTGAACGGTGGCCCGATTGCCTTCCTCTGGAAGCAGTCGGGGGATGATTATCCCTACACCAATCTGCCTGGCTACAGATAACATTAGACAAATGGATGCAGGAAATCATTTCCAGAGGTTACATTATTCCCCTTTCCTCAAATACAAAAACACAAAAAAGACTCCCGGAAGTTCCACCCAGTCACAAGGAAGCAGTAGTCATAGAAATTCAAAAACTGCTAAAAAAAAAAGATTGAGAGAGAGAGAGTCATCCAAAAACTCCCACCAGACCAGAGAGGATCTGGGTTTTACTCAAGATTCTTTTTACTGACCAAAAAGACGGGACTGGAGACCCATTCTGGATCTCAGCCAGTTCAACAAAGCAGTTCAGCAAACCAAATTCCAGATGGTCTCGGTACAGTCAATACTTCCATTCTTGGAAAAAGACAATTGGATGGTCTCTCTAGATCTTCAGGATGCATATTACCATATCAAAATGCACAAACACTCCAGGAGATTTCAGCACTTCCAGCTGGGAGCCAGTCATTTCCAGTTCAGAACACTGCCCTTTGGTCGCACCACAGTCCCCAGGGTGTTTTCCAAATGACTGGCAGTGGTAGCAGCTCATCTCAGACTGCAGGATTCCCAGTTTTAACTTATCTCGATGACTACCACCAGATGTCAACTAGAACAGGCAAGTGGTTATACTCTGCATCTTTGCATCTCTTTAGACATTTCAGTAAATTACAAAAAGTCACATCTGCAACCTACACAGCAACTGGAATTCATCAGAGCTCTGTTAATTACAGATGTTAAGTTGTCAATCTCTCCTTCATTCTTGCTGGATGGGTTCGGAGCCGATCCTCGGCTCCGACTCGGCACTTGCTTTAGCTCGAGAACTCCTTTTACCAGCTCGAGGCAACCCTATATCCCATGATGCAAGGCGGAACTACCTCAGATCTCGTTTGCCGCTTAGCGAAAGAGGTCTCCTTTGCCAGCTGAGGTAAGTTTTTCTTAGTCAAATAAGAAAAAGTGTAGTTAGGGGTTTATTTTTCCCAGTTAGTGTTAGTGTAGTCTGTAATTAGTTACAGCCCACCCTATTCCCTATTTTTCAACCTTTTTATAAACTTTTATAAGTTTTAATTTTAAGTAGTTTAGTCAGGCCTAGTTCCCCTTGGTTATCCCTTCCTGTGTGTTTGTGTAAGGGATTAATTTGTTTGTTTGTGGGGACTGTTTGTGTTCTATCCTCCTAAGGATGTCAAAAGAAGGCAAGGTCTCAGGCTTCAAGAAGTGTGACCAGTGCTGTCAGAAAATGTCTCTGACAGACGGTTACACTTCTTGTGTTTATTGCCTGGGGCCTTTGCACCTGCAGGACTCCTGTGCTTTGTGTCATGCTTTTAGCCAGAGAGTCCTGCAGGAAAGGAGGAATAAACTCATCCTCCGAGGTTTACTTAAACCTGAAGGTTCTCCTCCTAAATCAGGGTCAGGAAAACCTCATAAGCCACCGAAGGCTCAGGCTACAGTGTCCAAGCCTCCTCCGGTGGCTCCGGCTCCGTCGGAGCCGATATCGGCTCCGGCTGGAGTCGATACTTCTTCGACTCAAGTAGTGGGTTCGGTGCCGGCTGGCTCCGATACCCTGACTGCTGTGGCCTTGTCGGCTCCGGCTGGAGCCGACACTTTATCCAGCTTCGGGGCCGAGAAATCCTCGGCTCCATCTGGGGTTCAAGGGACTTCGGCTCCGATGGCTTTGACCCGTAAGAGATCCCGGTCCCCCTCTATTTTGGGTATTCACTCGGCTCCGGGATCTCCTCTTTTGTCGGAGCGGAGCCATCGGAGCCGATCTTCGAGATCTTCCAGGCTGTCTGACCACGACTTGGAGAGGGTGGTAAGCAGGCTGTTGAAGTCTCAGGCACTGGCCCAAATGCTCCATAGCCCGTCTCAACAGACTTCGGCTATAGCCCCAATTCTTGAACTTCCTCCTCCGACTCCACACCAGAGTTCGGAGCCGGAGCTACTTGGGACAGTGACTGTTTCGATGCCGGAGCCGATACATCCTTCGGCTCCGTCGTCCTCTGCTCCGATCTCCTCCTTGAGACCTTCCTTGGAGGGATCCGGTCGTCGGGTTTCCACTGTCGGCTCCGAGGGGGCTAGTGGCATCGGACCCTTGTCCGACCCCGCTCTCCCTCTCGGGGCCTCGGCTTTGGTAAGCTCGGCGCCGACATCGGCCTCGGAGCCTTCTCTCTCTTTGGAGCTGACCATTCCTGTCTCTTCGGAGCGGGTATGTTCCGGCCTCCCGGGGAGAGGAGCCTTTGAGGTGATGAGGAGTGTCCTGGCCTCTGAGCCCGGTCAACGGTCCATCCCTCTAGCTCCTCCCTCATCAGTGCCTGCAGATGCCTCTTGCCAGCTTCTTGCTCTCAGGCCCAGGGATCCATCGCCCCAGGTTTCCCCACTGGGAATTTCCTCCTCTTCCGAGGTTTCTCCTGACCCTGCAGGGGAACCCCTCGGAAGAGGACGGTAAGAGGAAACACACAGACTCCACTGAGTCTACTACATCTGATACCGACTTAGATGAGTCGGAGGGTTCCCCACGGTCCCCCTCTGAGGATGTCTCCTTTTCAGACATCCTTGAGCTCCTCAAACAGAGGGGGAATTGGCCCTCCATTGACCCCTCCGAGGATGAGTCGGTATACCTGGAGGCTTTTGGATCCCGACCCTCCACCTCCTGGGTGTCTCCGCCTTTCGATCCACTTATGCAGGTAGTGGCTCGGAAGGCGTGGGCGGCTCCAGATTCTGTGGAACCTGTCCCCAGAAGACCATCCAAGTTCATTACAGCCCCGTCGGATAAACAGTTCCTTTCCAAAGGTGTCTCTGTGGATGCTATGGTGGCGGCGGCCACTAGGAAGGAACTGGTGGATCCTTCAGTACCTGTCCATCCTCCTAACAAGGATTCTAGGACCATGGACAGGTATGGAAAGCGGATGTTTTCTTCAGCGACCTTTGCTATGCGTTCGCTGAATTACCTTTGTCACTTCACCAGGCTTCAACGAGATATTCTCAAGGAACTGGGTGAAGTAGTCCAGGATCCTTCTGCTGCTGGGGCTCAGGAAAAGATTGCCTCACAGCTTGCTATCCTGAATTCCATATCTAACTCCTCCATGCGGCTCATATCTTATGCGGCCGATGGAGCGAGCAGGGCCGCAGGCACAGGAGTTGCTCTTAGACGCCAAGCCTGGATGCGGCTGTGTAATTTTGCGGACCCCTTTAAGGCGTCCTTCACTAATACCCCCTTTGATGGCTCGGCTTTGTTCGGACCTCAAGTGAAGGATACCTTGACCAGGTGTGAGCAGGACGGTAAAACTCTTTCTGCCGTTGGAGTCCAATTTTCCGCTCCTTCTAGACCATATCCCAAGGGTCAGAAAGAGGGGAAGATGTGGTTCCGTAAAGCCCAAGGAGCTACACCGGACACACGTGGTCAGTTTACCCCCAGAGGCAGAGGGGGTAACAATAATAGACGCCCTAGAGGCAGGGGGGGTCCTCAGAACCAGGGCAACAGGGAGTCTCTTCCTGAGAAGCCTTTTCAGCATCCCTGAGGTGTTGCCCGACTGTCCACCCTTGGAGGCAGTCGGGGGAAGGATTTCACTGTACCCAGTAGCCTGGCAATCCCTATCCCAAGAGAAGTGGGTACAGTCGATTATATCCGAGGGTTACAAGATCCCCTTCGTAAGGTTTCCCGTACCTCCACAATCCCTTCCAGACATCTCACCCGGTCAAAGGGATTTGGCAGAACAGGAGGTTTCAAAACTCCTAGAAAAAAGAGCCATCCAGACAGTACCGGCAGACCAAGTAGGATCCGGCGTCTACTCAAGATTCTTTTTGGTCCCCAAAAGGACGGGAGATTGGAGACCAATATTAGACCTGAGCAATCTGAACAGATTTGTCAAAAAGGCAAGATTCCGGATGGTCACGCTTCAGTCCATTCTGCCTTTTCTGGGCAAGGACAACTGGATGTGCTCTATAGACCTTCAGGATGCGTACTATCACATAAAGATTCACAGGCGCTCCAGGAGGTTTCTCCGCTTTCGGCTAGGGACCAGTCGTTACCAATTCAGAGCCCTGCCCTTTGGCCTCACTTCAGCTCCCAGAGTGTTTACCAAATGCATGGCAGTGGTCACAGCTCATCTGAGACGTCTAGGATTCCAGGGGTTTCCTTATTTGGACGACTGGCTCCTCTCCGCCACCACCAAGTGTCAGCTTCCTCAGTCCAGAGACTACACCCTTCAGCTTTGCAAGAATCTGGGAATTTCAGTAAATTTCGTAAAATCTTCTCTGCTGCCTTGCCAATCTATCACCTTTATAGGCGCAGAGTTAAATACCGTCAAAATGTTAGCCAGACTAACAGATCAAAGAATTCTGGACATCCAAAAATTTGTTCGGCTTCTGTTACAAAGCAACAAGATCAAAGCCAGATTTGTCCTGAAAGTTCTAGGCCTAATGGCTGCGGCCATTGTTCTTTTACCACTGGCTCGCTTTCACATGCGTCTCCTGCAGTGGATGCTTTTCACGCAGTGGTCGTATCACAATCTTCCGATGAGACACGAAATCTTAGTAACACAGTCGTGCAGGGCTCATCTGGGCTGGTGGATATCTTCCCTCTTCTTCATCAGGGCCGACCCTTTGTTCCCCTCCTCCAGTTGCCACAGTCACCACGGATGCCTCTCTGATCGGGTGGGGGGCATTATCAGGGCAGGATGGTCCACGGGACGTGGCAACCCATAGAATACCATCTGCACATAAATGTCCTGGAGATGAGAGCAGTGCTTTTAACGTTGCAAGCCCTCGACGACTTTCTTCCCACGGGGACTATTGCAGTACAGACGGACAACATGTCCGTGGTCTGGTACATCAACAAACAGGGCGGAACCAGGTCCTATCCCTTATGTCGAGAAGCTCTCAGACTTTGGCAATGGGCGATCTCTTCTCAGCGGTTTATGATAGCAACGCACATCCCCGGCAGGTTCAACCTATTGGCGGACAGGCTAAGCAGATCTATTCTGATGCCTCACGAGTGGTCTCTCAATCAATCTGTAGTGGATCAGATTTTTCTGAAGTGGGGCACTCCTTGTTGCGATCTTTTCGCTACCCCTCAAAACAACAAGTGCCCAGAATATTTCACTCTATTTCCCCTTCCAGGCCAACCCCTGAGAGACTCTCTAACCCAGGGTTGGCCTCGGGGACTTCTTTATGCTTTTCCCCCCTTTCCATTGATTCCACAAGTCATTCAGAAAGCCACCGTTTTGAGAGCCAAATTGATCCTCATTGCTCCTTTTTGGCCTCAACAGATTTGGTTTCCGTCTCTACATCGTCACCTTCTGGTGCAGCCCTGGCATCTGGACCCAGTTCCGGATCTTTTGATCCACCAATCGGGTCAGCAGCACCGGGCCATTCATTCTCTCAACCTCACTGCTTGGTTGCTCCACTTCCTTCCCTAGCCAGGCTACCAATGATTTCTGACTCAGAGACATTTTAGTGTCTTCTTTGAAGTCGTCCACTAGGACTATTTATGCTAGCAAGTGGCGACGGTTTTTGATATGGGCAAACTCCAGAAATATTGATCCTTTTACTGCTCCCGTACATTCTGTTTTAGATTTCCTAGCGGAGGTTTTTCATTCAGGATCCTCGTCATCTACAGTCAAAGTACAACTGGCTGCCATTTCCAAGTATTATGTTGGCTCGCATGACAATAACATCATGTCTCATAGATTATGCAAGGCCTTTTTGAGAGGAGTTTTTCTCCTAAAACCACCTATAAAGCATCCTCCTCCGCAATGGGATCTAAACTTAATGTTAGCATCCTTGATACTGCCTCCTTTCGAACCGTCTGCTTCATGTTCTTTGAAGTTATTGACGTGGAAAACTATATTTTTACTGGCTGTCACTTCTGCAAGAAGGGTTTCCGAGATTCAGGCTCTCTGTATTCGTTCACCTTATTTAGTTTTTCATAAGGACAGGGTATCGTTAAGAACTAACCCTTCCTTTCTCCCCAAGGTTGTATCTCAAACCAATATTAACCAATCTATAGATTTACCAGTATTTTTCCCTAACTATTCTGACAGAGCTGAACAGAAATTGCATTTTTTGGATGTCCATCGTCAGCTCAGGTACTACTTGCATAGGACCAAACAAATTAGAAAATCGGACCAATTGTTTGTTTCTTATGCAGAAAACAGGTTAGGTCTTCCAGTTTCTAAAGTGACCTTATCCAGATGGTTGACTTCCACCATTTCCTATGTGTACTCTCTCAGAGGCAAACAACTACCTTCTAAGCCAAAAGCACACTCGACCAGGAGTCTATCCACTTCTGCAGCTTTTCAGGATAGACTTCCCATTGATACCATTTGTGCAGCAGCTACTTGGGCCACGCCTCATACCTTTGTTTCTCATTACAAGTTGGATTTGGCCTCCAGAGATAGGGCCAGTTTTGGTTCCACAGTTCTCAAGAGTCTGTTCCATTGAGCCACCCGGGATACAGGTGCTAGGGACGCGGTCCCATCCAGCAAGAATGAAGGCGAGATTGACAACTTAACATTTAGAAGTTATGTACCTACCATAACGCTCCATGTTAGTTGTCTTCTCGCCTTCTTTCTTAAGGCCCCTCCCTCCTTCGCCCTGGCCTGGACAGATCTTGAAGAGTTCCTATTAGTTTGTTTCCTCTGGATCTTTGTTATGAGGACTTCTTTTAGGAAACTTTGTTCCTAATTTGGTTAGGTTAACCTTTAGCAGGGTGAGTTAGCTGCCAAACGAGATCTGAGGTAGTTCCGCCTTGCATCATGGGATATAGGGTTGCCTCGAGCTGGTAAAAGGAGTTCTCGAGCTAAAGCAAGTGCCGAGTCGGAGCCGAGGATCGGCTCCGAACCCATCCAGCAAGAAAGAAGGCGAGAGAAGACAACTAACATGGAACGTTATGGTAGGTACATAACTTCTAATTACAGAGCACCCAGTGGAAAGGCTCCAAAAGATCAGATCACAAGTAAACCATATTATTCAGAACAGAAGTGTTCCAACCAGACTCATTCTACAGGTGCTAGACTCGATGGCAGCCTCAATTACTGTAGTTCCCTTGGCCAGATGTCACATGCGGAGTATGCAGTGGCTACTGGCCTCTCAATGGTCATTAATGAATCAGCCAATGTCGCATCACATCTTGATCACCAGTCACTGCAAACCATACTTGTTGTGGTGGCTTCATTCCAATGAGATCCTTACAGGCTGTCCTTTCATCCTTCCACAGCCCCAAGCCATACTGACCATGGATGCTTCCCAGATAGGATGGGGGGGGGGGATTATCTGGGAAGGACAGTCCAAGGCATTTGGTCCTAACTGGATGCCAATTTGCACATCAATGTCCTAGAGATGAGGGCAGTGCTGTTAGCATTGCAAGCATTTCAAGATGCCCTTCCCCTAGGAACAGTGGCAATTTAGACAGACATGTCAGTAGTCTGATACATAAACAAAAAAGAGGAACCAAATCTTACCCACTTTGTCAGGAAGCCCTCAGAGTTTGACAATGGGCGATTTCTTCCAACCGCTTTCTCATGGCAATGCATATTCCGGGGAGCTCCATCGTGATAGCGGATGAGCTGACCAGAAGTATTCTGATGCCTCACAAGTGGTCTCTCAATCCTGTGGTGACAGACAAGATCATCTGTCATTGGGGCCAACCTTGCTGCAATCTGTTTGTGTCCCCTCTGAACAAGAAGGGCAGCAGTTACTTTGCCCTGATCCCCCCTCCGGGGGAGTCACCAAGAGATGATCTTCTCCATGATTGGTCCCTCGGCCTTCTGTACGCCTTTCCCTCAACTCCCCTGATATCTCAGTTTCTAAAAAAAGCCAAGAGGTCAAAGAACACAATGATCCTCATTGCCCCATTCTGGCCTCGACAAGTTTGGTTCCCCTTCATTTGGCCTCATCTTCTTCAGAAACCTTGGATACTGGACCCAGCTCCAGATCTATTATCTCATCCAGAAGGAATGGCTCATCTGAATCTCCAACACCTCAAGCTCACGGAGTGACTTCTCCAATTCCCATAATTGCCAGGCATTCTTCTCTTTCCTCTCCCATCCATCAAATCATTGTGGCTTATCATAAACCCCCTACTAGGAAACTGTACCAGAGTAAAGGGGAAAATTTGCTAGATAGCCTCTTAATGCTCTAGACCCTTACACAGTATTGGATTTTTTTAGCTAATCTTTATCAAACTGGTTCTTCAGCCTCTACCATTAGGGTCCATCTAGCCGTAATATCTAATTTCCATACTGGTTTCGATGGTTCTTCACTTATGTCACATAAACTTTGTAAAGCCTTTTTAAAGAGAGTCCTAATGTAAAGACCTCCTTTTAAAGAGCCTATTGCTCCATACGATTTAACCCCAGTTCTGCAAACTCTTACTCTTCCCCCTTTTGAACCGTCAGCTACGTGTGACTTAAAGTTTCAGACTTGGACAGCTTTATGTTTAGTAGCTATCACTTCTGTCAGAAGAGTATCTGAAATTCAAAGCTTGTCCTGCAAACCTCCCTCCATAATATTTCACAAAGACAGGGTCTCCTTCAGGACTAATCCTTCCTTTTTGCCAAAGGTAGTTTGAGAATCCAGTAACAATCAAACATTGGACCTACTGGTCTTCTTTCCTAATTTCTCCAATAAATGAGAGTTATTGCCTACATTTATTAGATGTTCATAGACAGTTAAGTTTTTATCTTCACAGAACAAAGGATTTCAGGAAATCTGACCAATTATTTGTTGCCTTTTCCTCACTTTTCTTAGGTAACCCAGTTTCCATGGTTACCTTAGCTAAATAGCTCAGAGATTGTATCATGTTTATATATGCCCTGTGAAAACCCACTCAACTAGAGCTGTAGCAGCTTCTGTAGTTTTTCATGCCAGAGCTTCATTGGATGACATTTGTGCAGTAGCCACATGGTGTTCTCCTCATACTTTTATCACTCATTGCAAATTGTACCAGGCCTCTAAGGGACGTGCATCATTCGGTTCGATGGTGCTTAGGAATATTCTTCCATGAGACCTCCCAAGATTCAGGTAGCTAGAGACTCTGTCCCACAGTCAAGGATTACGTGAAGATTGACATCATCAGATAAAGACATTAAGTCTTACCATAACGTTCCATCTGTGTTGTCAGTCTTCACTAATCCTTGACATTCCCCTCCCCCTTCCCCTGACGTGGGACTCTTAGTGGATCGAATTTCCTTCTGAGACTGGCTTCATAATAGGGACACTGATCTGGTCTCTTTCTCTTTATTGCTATTTACTGTCTGTCTGCCACTAATTTAGGCAAACTTGATCTGAGGTAATTTAGAGAGGAGCATTATGGGTAGAGCCTGGCTCGAGAGTTTGGAAGGTGCACGCTGAAGTAAACAGCCAAGTTGGTTCCGAGGCTCGGAACCGAGCCCAAATCAAGGATTAGTGAAGATCGACAACACAGATGGAACGTTATGGTAAGACAACTTCTTTTTTCATATTTTCATGTTCTTTTATTATTCATTATTAAATATATTTAAACTTTTCATTGTGGCTGATCCTTTGGAGAATATTGTAACCTTTGAAAGTACTTGTATCTACTGGTGACACTGTGGCCACTCCTGTAGAGCCTGGCTGTTTGGTCAGTACTACCATTTTTATTAATATTAATTTCACTCTGTATAATTGGGTACCCTTGCAAGAGCCTTGATAACTACCTTATAGTCTGGGCAGAAGGGGGCACACTGGGTAAATCAGGGGGCACACTGGGTAAATTAGGGGGCACAGGTGTGTGTGTGTGTGTGTGTGTGTGTGTGTGTGTGTGTGTGTGTGTGTGTGTGTGTGTGTGTAGAAATCAAATTTCACTGTGTGTGTGTCAGCTATTTGGAGCAGGGACAAGAAGCACTGGTTTCACAGAGAAGGGTGCTGGAGGACCTGGCTTGGACACTCACCTGAGGACTTAACCTTATAGTTGTGCTAGTGGGGAGCCTTACTGTGGCCCTGGAGGGAGACAGATGTAAAGAAATTCAGACCCCAGGCTGACTGTGTTCCGTGTGTGCTCTTATGGGAAATTGTGCTTGATGCAAAGAGGTCTGCATCTGGAAATACTGAGTGTATCCATTTGAATTCCAAGTGATCGTCCCTCTTCATTGTCAGTATTGAGGATTCAGACTCCTTGATTACTGGCCCAGAGTGGAGATGTCACACCTTTATTACTGTATACTTGAAGAATGTGTGTTATGCATGAATTGACTTTGTTATGGGGAGGTAGTAGTAGTAGTTTGGTTATATTATTTCAAACAGGCTGTGTTTTTTTCCTTTAAAGATGCATTTGAATGATAAGATTATTAACATAATTAGATTTTAATTTAAAGTAGTATGCAAGCTGCATTTTAGAATTTTTTATTTGTAAATTTAGCACCAAGGGTGGGCAAAAGTTTGCCTTTGTACAGTAATCTGGAAATGAATGAGCTGGGCTTTAACAATTTTATAGATTTTCTCAAAGAAGACCGCTGATGGTTTCCTACTAAGGTTATGCCAATGCTGTTGTCCAGAACCAGCATAGCACCTTCTTTTGACTTCTGATCCATTTCTGAACATACAGATCCCCTATTTCTAATGCATCAAGGTCTTTATTAACTTTGACATTAGCTATTATGAAGTCATAATCCTTGAGGCATTGCTTTTTGGAATATATGTTTGGAGAGAACAGCTGATTGTTTTGTCTTTCATTATCATCATCCCTTTCTTAGCCCCTTTAAGGAAGCTTTCTACTGTGATAAGTTTTATGCTGGTTTGCAGTATAGCATCCTATGCTGGCTTTCCCTATGAATTATAAGCAGGAAACTTGAACACTCTCGCACTTCTTAAATGTGACAAATAGTGCTGTTACTCATCTGTTATGCCTGAGCAGGTCATATCTGTTGATGTGTTCCAGGACTCCTGAGGATTTTCATTCTGTGTGCTATATTTTCTCATCCTTATAAGACCTGTCATTACATCAGTGGTTATCCCAGCTCTCAGTTTAATCTGTTGGGAATATTTAGTGGTTCACAACCCTTGGATTCCTGCATTATTGTTTTTATAGCATTTATCTTGCAGTCTTTTTTTAATTTATTGAGGCCTCAGTTTCTTTCTCTGTTCTCAGGACACATTTCTTTTGTAGTTTGCAAGGTTTTGGGTTGATAATAGACACTCTTGGAGGCCCGATTTCTTCTTCATGTTTGCTTTACAAAGATTTCTTAAGTCTGTCAGTAGCTTAGAGCAGCATATTGCAGAAATGTATCTTTTTTTTGTTTTGCCATTTATTGCATTAGATATTTGATCTAATTATAGACTGGAAATCTTGCAATAAGAATTTATGCTAATCTGTCTGCTCCCCTCCAGAATTACTGTAACTGTGTAAAGACAAGGTGGTAGGTTCTCTCAGCATATGTGGTTCTGCAATCCATTATACCAGGTGTTAACTCTGTATATTTCACTGCCAGTAGACATTTATAATAATAAAAGAAAATTAGCTCCAGACTGCATTTTATCCACAAGCACAGAGTTACTTGTTCAGCAGAATTAAGTAAATATCTCATCTTTTAGGGGAGAAAACAGACATTGGAAGTAGGGTAAAAACATTAATTAGCAGCATTACAGTACTACTTCCAGGTCTGATAAACAGTAGCACTTAACACATGTTGCATATCACATGATCCGATGTCTGTTTTCGTCAGAGTCAACCTTTGCAGGATATTGGATCTGAATGGATCCAACCTTAGCAACTTTTTGAAAGCTGTGGATCCAGGGTTCTGACTTCTACCCTACCCATGATTCCCACTCTTCCCCTGGTTTACTTCAGATCTCTTGTCACTTCTGTTAAAAGGACATGGTGTGTGAGGGCTCTGATCCATGCATTACTGATAAGTTGCATTAGTATTATCATTTCCAGGTCTGATACACAGGAGCACTTCACATGTTGCATATTACATGTTATTGTGTACCACTATTACCAGTGATCAAGAGTGTGAAATGCAAGCCCTGCAGACCACAACCAACTACTGAAAATGTCAAACAAGATCTAGAGAAGTTGGTGTGGGGTGTTGTGGGAAATGAGGGAGGAGCTCGAGCTCTGAGGGATATCTTGGCAGTTTGGTGCTGCTCGCATTAACCAGTCTTTTAGTCTGTACTAACTGGATAATATAAGATACACAGGCACACACACATATACACACACACACATATATATATATATATATATATATATATATATATAGAGAGAGAGAGAGATGCATACATATACAATTAAAATGGTCCTGGAGAAGTCTACAGCAACATAAAGTGGACAAAAGCACTTAACAAAGTGGAACGATAATAAGTTTGTGTGAATTCACCGACGGAGTTTTTTACATCTCTGCAGCAGTCTTTTGGCCCCTTCAAAAACACTGTTTTGTACATTGCATGTTCTGAGAAGTAACCTCAGAGCATGTACATAAACACACACGGGACTCAGGCATTTGGCTGAAATGCTAGGTGATTGACATCTGTTTAATTGATCACATTTGGTCGACATATGCAGATGGTTTACTAGTGCACTAGGTCGACAATGTCTGGGTAAGAGATTGTTCCTTAACTCAGAGATCCATAGGAAAAGGTGGGTCAAAATCTTTACTCCAAAAAGCCATTATGGGCAGAAACAAATGACAAATGTACTGTATGGTATAATTGAAATTAAAATCAAATGTGCCTGAAACAAATTAGGATACTTTACAAGCTGACCAAATGGACCAGTATGAAGTGAGGCCCTACCTAAATACAGTCTACTTCTCATTTTGAAGTGTCAGCCTTCCAAGTGGAAGGGTTCCTGGTAACCTCATTCATGTCTGATACTCCATCAAGAAGACTCATGGGATCATAGTGCCTAAATGAGTAGACATGCCCTAAAGGTGATGTTACCCCAGCACTACTCTGCCAGGGTTCTGAGAGCTGGAAACAGTACCTTTCTTGCCTTGCTCCATGACAGTGTGTGACCCCAACAACCAGGGTTCCATTACTGGAGCAGCAGTGGAAGATCTAGGCAGGGAGAGAGAGGAATGAAGGAGTGTGGCTTGTTTGCACTTCCTTGGAAAGAAATTGCAAGCACTTTGTGAGTACATAATGCGGTTGTGATTTGTCCTGTGGAAACTGGGAAAATCAACACCCATAACTGTAGGCAAGGGTAGGACTGCATGCTGACAACACCTTTTGTGGAAGTAATGGACATCTAGTGTGGTCACCCCATTAACCCCCTTCCCTCTTGGAAAACAAGTGTGTGCAGTGGATGTAGGGATTAAGGGAAAAAAAACAAACCATCCCAATGGCTTTTCTTTCTGACTCTCACCCTTAATGATATGGGAATGGGAAGGTCAACTGGACTGGAGGGGGCTGACATTTGGCTGACAGCTGGGGAAAAGAGAGCATTAAAAAAGAAAAAAAACACCCTTCTTTAATCACCATAAAGTGATGAAAGCTCTATTTCTCTTCCCTGAACTTTGCATTGAGGTATATGATTAGCAAGAATGCATATAGGAACTGAAAGTTAAGTACTTATATTAACAATTGATCTGCACAGTCATGGTTCATCTTGCTCACCATTAGAGTCAATGCTGTAGCTGTTAGTCTGCTTGGCAGTGATTTAAACTTTCCCAGGTGTCAGTCCCTCCCTCTTTCGCATAAAACTCAGTGGTCCACAATTCTTCTGTAGTCTTGAAGTAGGCTGCTTGTAAGTGAAACATTGTTCGTAAATCGAGTATGCACACCATCTATGGCAAAAAAACCTTCATGTTGGGGAAAAGGTTGGCGAGGATGTGAGGAGGATGGATCGTGAACATTCAGATGATCTCTTACAGTAAGAGCATAACTTTAGAATCAGAAATAGTCTGGTTCATTGTCCTCACCACTATCATCAAGTCCCCTACCGGACCCTCCTAGGTGGCATCATAAAAGGATACCCTGAATAACTGTGTCCCTAAAGGGAAACCACATCCAATTTTGTAATACCTTGATAAAGTGTTCAAGGCCTAAACTGAAGCAGCATGTATACCTTTTTTGGAAGTGTTTTTGTGGTCGCAGCCCTAGTGGAGTGACTTCAGGGTTGTCCTTTGTTTTTTACCACATTTCCTAGAATATTGTATACACTTGCATATCTACCTTGATAAAGTGATTTTGCAAACTATCTTCATATGTTCCTGAGAGCATGCGATACAAACAGTTGAGAGCCTTTAATGACATTTTTTGCTCTATTTGGATACAAATGAAGCTGCTGGTGCACATTCTTGCAGTGCAATAAATATTCTGTTTTCTTAGAATAATATGGGAATATTTATAGATTGGTCAAGATGAGAGTCTGACTCTACCTAATACATAAAGGTTGGGTTGCTTCATGGGATCACCCTGTCTTTGTGGAAGACCAGATTATGTGCACACAGCGCTGTTAGTGTGGAAATTCTCCTTGCTGAGGTGATTGCCACTAAGAGATATCAAGTATTAGATTACTGTTGCAGTAGCCTAAGTTATTTGGGTTTTGTCCTACCCAGGAAATGGCCAAAGGTCAGCTTTCAAAACTTGACATCTTCCATGCACCCTAACTGGCCAGCACTTAGAGCAAAGCCACATAAAAGGGCAGTTGGGGCACCACAATTTCAGAGAATTCTTGTCAGCCAAGATTTTCTGAAACTGACTGTTATCTAGTGATCTTTCAGTACTGGACATATAGATATACCCAGTTTGGGAAAACCTTCCATCACTTGATACTTTGAGAAGAAAAACATTTTTCTATGAAAGAAATGTATTTTATGCTAGGAAAAGTGTTTTCTATGGACTGTCATTTTTTTGTGGGGGAGTTTTTCTCACTTTATGCTTGTATGACAAAACTATGTAAAAATGTTTAGTCTAATTGTTTAGTACATTTTCATGTAGAATTAGAGCATTGGGAGCAGGATATTGTGTTTTTGTTGACTGTCATTTCATTTTTTTACCTCAAAGTCCTTATTTTTCTGTCAAGAGGTTTAGCAACTCTTACAGACTCCACCAGTTGTCTCTGCAATTCAGTTTTGGGAGGAACAAGGAACAGTAACTGGTCTCTTCAATTCTTCCTTCCCCCTACTGCAAGAAGAATGACAACTGCTAAGAAGTCTTTGGCTGTTCATTTCAGGAAGAAAATTAATAGTCTGTTCTGGAGGATTCAAAATCATGGCATTTTAGGAAGACGCTACTTGCCACCTGAACTGTAATTTTAGGCACACTTGTATTGAGAGAAGAATCCCAATTCTTCCTGCAAGAAATGTTATGGGATAGAGGAGTGCTGTTTTAAAACAGATACATCATATGACTTTCAGAGTGTTTAGCTTTGGGTTCAGTTAGTTTAAACTAATGCTCAGCATACTGGCGACGGACACTTCAATCCTGGTAGTAAGGAGAATGAACCAGACCCTATCAGATTCTGTCATGCTAAACAAAAGAGAATACATCCATTGCTACTACTCCGTTTTCTACTTCACTAAGAATAATAGGGGTGGTCAACTCCTTCCCAAATGGCAAATATGTTGAACTTTTGAGAATGCCACTTCTGGAAAACTTAGGCTAGGCATACCCACTGAATCCACAACTTTGACAGAATACTTGTGTTTCAGAGTCAGCCAGCTCATTTACTTCCCCTTGTATGCAAACAATTTGACAGAAAAATGCCTCTCTGTCTATAGCCTTTGTTAGACAAAGCACATGGCATGACAGAATAGTTGGCTGAATGAGGAGGGATCCTAGAAGAGGCTTCACATCCAAGGCATTCAAGGCCAAGAAGACTGCTCATAATTTCAAATAACTGATGCATTAGTTTGCCCGATGGCAGAGAGGCATCATGTCCAGCTGCACAACTGGTGACAAGTTCGGGAGAAGACTCAAGCTTATGATATAGCCAGCCGGAGGAATAGAATGATGGCCTGCTGTCTTTAATCCAGGGTATAGGTAGTGGAGTGTTTGTCGCCTATGCAACATCTGGTGAAGACCAAGAGTGTCACAGACTAACACTATATTTAAGTGAAATGATAACATTTGTGGCCACGTTAACCTTACTGCATATCACTTGTCCAAATGTGGGCAGATTCATGCTGTTCAGGTACATATAACGCTAACACAATTACTTAATGCGAAATGGAAATAAAAATGACTAACACAATTCTGTAAGATATATGAATTTAGTACAATGATTTTGTCTTTTCTTTAGGTATATATTAAAGTATTCAAAACTATTTCAACTAAGAAATTGTCTTTGCTTGCTCATATTAAAAATAAGTATTCGCAAGTTTCAATTCTAGTAAAAATCTTATCATCCAGTACAAAAAACACTAATCTTATGGAACAAATACATCAACTTAAAATGTATCTGCCCTGATATACATGTGTGTTTTTGGCTTGTAGGGGGATGACAGAAAATAAATGCTGTGCTTAACTCCAGACAGCAGCTGATTTTCTTGGAAATGGAACTGAATGTTTGAATGAATTAAGCTATTCTGCAGAAGTAAGTCAGTCAAACAGGGGTCATTAAATGTGAAGAGATTAGCTTCAAACTATTGAAAGAAGAAGAACAGTGAAGCAGAAAACAGTGCAGTTGCTTCTTTCAGAGCAATAAACATTTCACAGATTTTAAAGTATTTTCCTGATACAGCATAGTGCATTAGCCCACTAGGCCACTCAGCTGTTTTAAATTAGTACTAGGCTAACTGCCCTTGTGAGCCATTTTAATCCTAGTCAGTTACCCCCTGTGAGAATCAAACCCTGTACCTTGTGTCTGTAAGGTAAACTCCTTAACCATTATGCCAACCTTATAGGGTTGCACCTAATATGCTTTAAGACTGCAGCATATTTCTTCTCAGTGCACTCCAAGCCCCAGTGCATCAAGCCCTTTTTAGTTACCAGGGAAGGCAGAAAAAAATGGTGCACAGTGTTTGTATGTGGGGAAACTGGAGGTGCAGTCAAAATAAATTATTTTCAAGTCAGTGAAATGTTGGTTCTGTGTTCTCAAGAAATGTACAAAGCCTCTAAAGCAAGTAACATAATTTTTAAATACAGAGGAAAAGATGGTGCTATATCAGACAAGAAGTAAGTCGACTAACATCAGTATCAATGAGTCACTTATACCAGGCTACATAATATTCAGAAAAAATAGTAATCAAGATTGTGTGCAAGAGAAGTAATTAGGAAGTGTAAGGGATAAAGGGGAAGAGAGAAGGGCTGTGATCATGGTGCAAACGTTTTCAAAATTTTAAGGGTAAGGAACTGAGCATGAGTGTGGTTTCAGCTGCGACTTGCAAAGTTAATCAGATGAGGAAATCCAAAATGCCTAGGAACAACTGCATAATATTAATAGATGTACTTCAGCATAAGTACTGTAACTCCTGCCTGTATCAGGTGCAGATGTTAAAAAAATGCCTAACGTAGATGGCCCAGAAATTATATTCGATATAAGTACTTCTACATGCGGTTATCCTGTGAGAAAATGGCAGAAAAACTAAGAACAGAAGATACACTGATAGAAAACATTCACATCACAATCTAGATCACATCCAACTTCCGAAAGATTGGGGGAATCTGTACCAGAGTGACTGAATTTATGTGCTAGACTTTAAAAACAGAATTTTTGTCATAGTTATTGGAGCTGATTCAACCAATGTGAGCTAAAAACTGAAGCAGGGAGTATTATGCAGGTGGGCAGGCAAAAACCACACAGAGAAAAATGGAGAGTAAAGAATAGAGTAAGAAATATCATATAAAATTGAGACTGCATTATTTTAAAGCTGGAAGAGGGAAGGTGAAAGACACCAACTGTGGTTGCATATCTGTTCCTATACTGCCTTGAAGGGGGTTGTTGCAACAAGTGCTTACTTACGTTGCAGAATTCCAAGTACAGTATAAAGAGAAGGAGGAGAAACCTATTTTATTTTGTTATAGGTATATGAACTGGCCACACATGCCTATTTATGTGAGGTGGTTATATCAAGATGCAGCTGCAATTTTATTTATAACTAAGAAATAAATTCAATAACATTTAAAAAGATTCAGAAGAAAATGAACAAATAATGCAGAAATGCCTTGATGCAAAGCAAGGTCAATGGCTTTCCTCTGTGTATACAAATTAAAGCTACGATATTCAATAAAAGCAAGCAATGAAAGCCACGTGGGCATGGCTACCAAAAAAAAAAAAAAAAACTTTCCCTTAATGCAGCAACCCCCCCCCCCAACACACACACACACACACACATATGCACTCATCATGTAATGCCTTATAACTGTATGATAGTGGTTTCTACTCCCTACCGACAGCACTGAAAGCAAAATTTTGATTGGACTTTTGCACATAATTCTCCTTCAGACGTCAAAAATCATGTTAATTATATAATGCAGAAGAGTGAGGCAAGGGTTCAGCTTGCTCTTCATTTGTGGGGGGAAAAAAGAGGGGTGAGTGCATATGTCTGTTCTCAGGAAGCTTGGAAATTACTTTTGCTAAGACACAAGGACTTGTCCTCAGACAGATGTCTTCCTTTAGGAAACATTTTATACTTGAGCCGGTAACTCAAAGATCTTCCTAGCAATCAGAATGATGGTATAATCCAGGAACCAAAGCTTAAAAAACACTGATACAATTAATGTTAATATGCAAAGCATAACCTTTCAGTGTTGATCAGCTGGCTTCAGCGATTAGAGTGCCATGTGGAACATACACATTCCAGAGAAATGAGTTTGCCCTTAAAAACTTAATGGATGAAACCACAACTTGTATCAGTGTTATATATTAAGCCTCTTGATAGGATATGATATCAGAGTGGTCAAGTATCTGCCAGAACTGAAGAAAGCCATCTGCCTTGAAAAGTCACTGAAGTATAATTTTCAGTGGGAAAATGACTCGTGCATGCAACTGTAATACTTATGGTGCATGAAGCAATATTAGAAGATTTGAATGTTACTTTATTCCACACTGCAAGTAACACTGGATGTAACTGGCCATTTGGAACAGAGGCAGGACATCAATCACACTGTCAGTATCCCAAGTTTGGGAACAAACTTGTAGAGATGGTAGGTCATTTTTGAGGGGACACAATAAACTTTTCCTCTACATTAGAAGGACTTGATGGTCTTTTCTATGACAATTACTTAAATACAAAAAAAGCTTCTCCGCAGAAACTGTGGAGCTTATCTGTGTCAAGCAAGACTGTTAGCAGTGAGGAGACAGCAGCTGTATAATGTGGGCACTCATGGAAGCACATTGCATACAGGGAGGAGATGATGTGCCGTTTCCTGAAGTACACCCTTGTAAGTCTAGCCAGCAACTTAAGGAGAGGAGATGATGGCTTCATAGCTGTGAGCTGTAAAGAATGAAAGTTAGAGGCACAGCACATCTCAAATTTAGGTAATAAGGTGGAGAAGAGTCATAGCCATAAAATTCTTCACACAAAAAAGAAAAATGTGGCAAAGGATGATGTCTGAGGCATTATCTGTGAAACTCAAAACTAGGCAGAATAAATTATTCAAACAATATAGTTCTTTCTTTCTCTTGTCCCAGTTAGACACTAAGCTGTCTATTATGAGAAAGCATGAGTTGCTTTGGAAAGTTCAAAGTAAGTTTCATGAACACAACAGAGTGCCACCTGCTGTGATGAAGAGGGGGAAGGCAGTTAGAGATGACATCACCATCCTCCTAGTCTTTGAGAGAAGTACCCCCTAGTCTGCCTTGTCAAATCATAAAGACAGGGCAAGTACCTTCAAAGTTTAGCAAGTAGAACTGAACTTGTTACCAAGAATGAGAATTGAGTGACAGATACAAGTGAGAAATCAGTGTTAAAAGGCAGGTCAGAGATGCTGCACAGGTCAAATGTCGATGTACCCTCAGTTGCCTTTCAAAGTGCATCTTACTCTATAAAGTGTCATTAGCTTTGAAGTTCTTTTCCACTAAGTTATTCAAAAGCTTAACTTCAAAAGGTTAAAGGAAAATGACCACAGGGACCTGTATTGACTCAAAGAAACCTCTGAGTGGAACGTAGCAATCACCTGGAGCATTAAGTGCACTTTCTACATCACAGAGGAAAAGACATGGTATTGAGTACTCCCTGAGATTACAAGCTAGTCACATATCTGAAGTGGGAGAGCTACATTCAGAATTCATCTCCACAGCAATTAACGTTACCAGGGAAGAAATACTTAAGACCACTTCCTCAAAATGGGCACTGGTTTTTACAAAAGAGATGCAAGGTGCCTTTTCTCTGCCATGTTTCTTGGCAGTCAGATGACCCAAATGTCATTCTCACATTTGAAGTAGTAGTCACAGGTAATCCTGAAAGAATCAGTAGACTCAGAGGTCTTGCACATTGGCAACTAAATATATACACTTCATTCATAGGTTCATAGGTTCTTACTAGGCTATCTGCTCTAGGGCATTTATAAGCCTAGCCAGAGTGTGTGTGGCTTACACCACCCCTTAGGATGAGAATACTACGCCCATTTAGGGTTTAGTTTACTGTGCCTCTGTCTAGTAGTGACACAGAGATGACCCCCGGGGTAAACCTACGATCTCCCATCCACTCATCAAGATTTCTCTTGAATAGAGTTAGTGAGGGGCTCTGCCTAACATGGACTGGGATTCTGTTCCAGAGTGTAGGGAGCCTCTGGGTTATGAATCTGTCCCTCCAGCACGTCCTATTTATTTCTGTGTTGAGGTAAAAGTCTCTTGCTCTCGTGGCTCTGATGGATTTGGATTTTCTGAGGTAGAGCATGTCCATTAATTCCGGATTGGACATGGCCTTGTACGTCAGGCACAGATCACCTCTGAGTAGGCGGTATGTGACTGAATAGAGCTGGAGTTTCTTCAGCCAGGCAGCATATGACAAATGTTTGAGACCCTTTATCCTCTTGGTGAGGAACTTTTGGGGTCTTTCCAACTGCTGTAGGTGTCGGGTAAGATACATCCCAAATGGGGCATTGTACTCAATCATTGGCCTGATAAGAGAAGAGTACAGGGGCACAATGACCTCTCTTGATCTCGATGTGAATCCCTTCATGATAAGGTGGGCAATATAGAAGGTCTTCCTAACCACTTTGGCAATGTGAGTGTCAAATGAGAGGTTACTGTCAACTTGGGTCCCTAGGTCCCAGATTACCTCTTCCGTACTTAATGGATTACCACCTATGTGGTAATTTGAGGGTACCTTGTTTTTCCCAAAGGGTATGACTATACATTTTTTGGCGTTCAGCTTAAGGCCATGGCTCTGGCACCAATTATCCATTTCTATGAGACCTCTCTGAAGGATGCTTGTGTCTGCTGGAGTATCAATTATGACGCCCAGTTTGCAGTCGTCTGCGAACTTTGTCAGCCACAATCCTCCTATGTTTGCCTGCACCTCGGAAAAATAAATGCTGAACAAGATGGGTCCCAGGACTGAGCCCTGTGGGACACCGCTTGTGACTGGCTTAGAGTCTGACATGGCTCCAGCAACTCTGACCCTGTGGGTTCTGTCCTTGAGCCAGTTTGCAACCCATCTTGTGACATATGGGTTTACATTTAAGCTGGTGAGTTTGTCTATGATGCCCGAGTGGGGTATTGTGTCGAAGGCTATTGCAAGGTCAAGGTAGGCTGTGTGAACTGCCTTACCCTCATCAATGGCCTTAGTGACTGTTTCAAAAAAGTCGACCAAGTTCAAAAGGCAGGATCTGCCCTTGACAAAGCCAAATTGGGTAGGATCCAATGTCTGTTCGTCCCCAATGTCTTTGTTTATGAGTTCCATAATGATCCTCTCCATAGCTTTGCAGACCAGGCTCGTCAAGCTTATGTGGCGGTAATTTCCAGGGTCCGTAGAAGCACCGCCTTTGTGGAGTGGGACCACTGTTGCCGTACGCCACTCTTTGGGTACGTATCCTGTAGTAAGGCTAAGATTAAACAGTGGCCTTATGTGTGGGTTTAGTTCCTCTTGGAGTTCATGTAGCACACAGCCCGGGGCACTGTCCGGTCCCATAGATGCTGTGCTTTTAGCTTTAGAGAGGGTGGCTCTCACCTGGGCATCTGAGATGTTAGGGAGGCTACACTCTGCTGGTATAGATATTTCTCCTGTTGGGGGGGAAGGGGAGGAGAAATTTGCACTGAACCTGTCTGCCAGAATGTTGGCAATGTCTGTGGGTTCAGTGTATTTTGTGTCATTTTGGACTAACTCTGAGCATATCTGGGAGTTTCCACCCAGGTTTCTAACATAGCTAAAGAAGGCCTTGTGATTGTCTTTTGTGTATTTGCGATTTTTCTCTCAAAGTTGGCCTTGGATGATTTTATGAGTGATTGTAGTTTTTTGCTAGTACTGATCAGAGATGCCTTCCCTTTTAGGGATTTTGCTCTGTCATGTAGTAGCTTCCTCCTCCTGTTGTAAAGTTTGTTTATGGCTGGGGTTCACCAGTCCGAGCACCTGCCTTTGGGGGAATGGGTCTTGGTTTTATTTGGGATTGCATGATCCATGCATTCTTGAAGGTGCTCGTAGAAGGCATTTGTAAAGGATTCAGCAGTGTGGGTTGTGGTTTCCACTGGCCCAGGGGCCTTGAAGGATACCACTTTAGTCTTAAGAAGTGTGAAGTTGGCTTTTGAGAAGTTCTTCACTGTGGTCTTTTGTGCAGGGGGTGGGGGCGGGATGTGGATTTCCAGTGAGATTAATTTATGGTCTGATCTCACCAATGAAGGATATACTTCCGGTGTGGAGCATTTTGTCCCCATGTTTGTGATGATCAGGTCTAGTATATTATCTCCTCTTGTGGGAATGGTGACTAGTTGTTCCATCGCATTTGAGTTTATAAATTCTAGGAACCTTTGGGCTAGGGTGTTGGGGCTTGAGTAATGTTCCCAGTCTATGTTTGGGTAGTTGAAGTCTCCCAATATGATGGTATTTGGAGAGACATTCATACTCTCCAGTGTCTTCGGGAAGGCTGTGTGGGGTTCCTGAGTTTGAGAGGGTGGTCTGTAGCATGCTACAAACTGTAGGGCAGTTTTGCCTATGGTTAGTTGCACCTGGATGGTCTCCGATGCTTGATGCGTGGCCACTAACCTGGTGGTGTGGGTATCTTGGATGAATATGGATACACCAGCTCCTGTTGTGGTTCGGTCCACGTTTTGGGGCCGGAAAGCATGATATGAGGTAAAACCTGATAGTGCTGGGGTGCTCTTAGGAGCCTTGAACCAAGTTTCAGTCACTGCACAGACATCGATGTTCTCCATACTGAGGAGGGCTTCGAGAGCGTGCATCTTGAGGTTTAGACTTCTGGCATTGAGCAGCATTACCCTTAGTTTTTTTCCACTTGTGTTTTCTAGGGAGGTAGGTTTGTCATTTGAGCCTTGCCTAAAAAAGGCACTATGGGGGTGGCAAGAGCCTTGGCCAATATCCAGAAGCCCAGGGGTGACAGGTGCAGGCCATCCCTTGCGAAGCAGCGTGGCTTGTCGAGCATGTCATCCCAAGCAGACAGACATTGGATCCCCTTAGAATGACACCAGTAATTAAGCCAATTGTTAAAACTGATCATTTTGTCTTTGTACTGTGGCATCATTCTTGGTGAGGGTAAGATGCTGCTCAGGGTCAGGGTCATACCGGCCTGGGCTACATAATCAGAGAGCTCCTCTATGTCTCTTTTCATGTAGTCCAGGGAGGTACATCTCAGGTCGTTCACACCGGCATGGACAATGACTGAGTCATATTTGTACTTGCTGTGGAGTGACCTGAGTGCTTGTGTTATGTGGCGGATTCTAGCACCTGACAGGCAGCTTATTGTGACCTTTTCCTTGTTCAGTCTGGTGAGCGGGACGTCAGTGTGTCTGACTATGGAGTCACCTATTACAAGTGTGCCTGGCATGTTGTTTGGCCTTAAGGGCTGTGACTGTTTAGCACACTGACTTTGTGAACTATGTGTTGCATGTGCTATGTCTTGAGGTGGCGGTTGCTTGGGTGTCTGCTTTGGAGGCCTCTGTTGTTTTGGTAGATTTTTAATCAGCGCCTCCGAGTATGTTTTTGTGTGTTTATGTGTTTGGTTTGCAGTTGTGATAGTTCTATGTGAGACTGGGTTTGTGGTGTGCGTGGTTACCTTCTCCTCCTGACTGGTCTTGCCAGTACTGAGTTGAGAGAGCTCAGCCTCCAGTTTGGCTATATAGTTGCATCTCTCTCATATATTTGTATTTGTTGGGAGGAGGAGAGGGTTGTCTGTGTACATGAGGCAATTGTAACATTGCCTCAAGAGTCCCAGATTCACCAGTTGAACAGGAGAGGACGCCAGCAACTGACCCTTCGACATGCTAGAATAGTGAAAAAGATTGCTGTGTAACTGAGTCAGAAAGGACCTATAGGGAAATGGGTACTCAAGGGAATTTAGGTGAATGAAGTACTTTCTTTTGTTTGAGTGCTTTTACCTGTATAAAAAATGCTTTAGGAGCAAGTGCTGAGCTTTTCAGATAGAGAATAGGCTGTTTAGATTGCAAGTAGAGCAGTTCTAAGGGAAAAATTGAAGAGCAGACTTTACGGAGCCAGAAATAGTTTAAACTTGATTAACCGGCGCTGCCCAATGCTGCTCTATGAGCAACTTCGCGCAAAAACGGGCTTTATAGCAGGGGGTTGAAAAGAGCCAGGAATTGACCCAAAATGGCCAATAAACTTCAAGTTGCTGGACTAGAACCACTCCTCTAGGGGCAAATAGGTTGCTCAGTGCTCCCCACTCCCACTGGTGAACAAAGAAGCTTCCTCTTATCCACACACACACACACACACTGAAATGGCACCTTTCAATGTGTCCTTTAAACAGTGCTCTATTTAGCATCTGTCTTCTGACAATTTCAGTTTTATAAGGCTAGGTGCATTCTTAAAAGCTTCAAATGACGCTTGGTTGCATCAGTGTTTATCTGTTTTCAACAGATGGAACCTGTAATGGTTAGTAACACTATACGTTGAGCCTGGAAAGAAAAGTCAGAGACAGACAGTTTTGCTTCAAGATTAAGGGACCACGAAGCATATTTTTATTTGAATGTATCCTTTCCAGCACTGCTATCACAGTCTGCTTCTCCCCATTATACTGACATCCTCATTACAACGCTGTGAGACCTTTTTCTTTGTGTGTATATCTAACACTGCATCTTTTATTTGTGTATCTAACACTGCTCCTGCCCCCGAAGGCCTGACTGTTGTTAGCCTTTAAAGATGGACCCTGAGTATGAGCCCAGTGATTCATGTGTGCTCCCATGCATATAACAATCCTGACTGCAATGTTAAGCGTTGCTTGGCAGATCTAAATACATGTTGGGATTCTGCACAGGATACAGATCCCTGACCTCTATTAAGCTAAACATTTTTTGGTGTCTTGAAACATATTTTATCCGTCCCCTCCTGCCAAGTGATGAGCTGGTGTTGGCCACTCATTTGCACCCACTGCCGAAACAGGTCCTCCAGCACATAGACTGCTTAAGGTTTCTTTCCTCTGTGGCATGAAGACAACCACTGCAAGGCTTTTGTCAGCCTTACAGCGTCTGTTTCAGCCTAATAAGTAGGTACTTTCAAGCACCTACAAAGAAGAAGAAATCCAGATATTGCAAGCAGCAGAAAAATGTTACAGGAAGGGTGGTAAGCACATTTCTTTGCAGAAACAAAGAAATATGAGAATAAGTCCTATGACTAAGCACAACTAATGGAGAAAGATCAAGGATGGGGAGGAGTGTACTTAAAGGACATCGTGTGGGTAATAACTTGAGGGGCACTTCTAAAATTAGACTTCTTTAACACGAAAACAAGAAAGATAGTAACCAGACCAAATAGTCAAACAATAGACTGAAAGATAAAGTAAGGTTCCTGGTAAGGTGCATTTAAGTACTTCTCTTCTGTGTCCAGGCAGCGCCCAAGTCAGGGCAGATGGATGGGAAAAAGTAAAAAAAAAAATACAGCAATTACAAATAAAAGTTTGCTAGAAGTGCTATGGCAAACAGGGCACATGTGTGATATAGCATCTTTCTTAGGATATACAGGAAAAGTTTTCACTGTGTCAAGAAGCATTAGGCTTGCTATGTATACTTATTTTCCTACCCAGTTCCTGCTTAACCAAGAGTCTTTTCATTCTAAAAGAATTTCAAAAGAAATGCCTCTTTGTTTGCTCCATGCATCTTAAAAGTAAAAATTTCACAATATTTCCTCAAGTAGGATTTTGCTGATGTGCACCATCCCTTCTCTACAATACTGCTTCCATTTGTCTCTGTTGAGTTTTCACTTTTGTGGCTTCAAAATTTGCTCCCACAATTTTGTACATTACTTTTTCTGAAGGACGGTAGCCATTTTGACCCTACTTGAAAGTTTTGAAGTATGTATATAAGTTTCTCTCACTCCCTTTTTCTAACTTATTACCGTAGTATCTCTATTTTGGGTTCTTGGACTGGGCATACATCATTATCTGATGTTGTTAATCTTCATTCCATTCATCACCGATGGGGGGGGGGGGGGGTTTCGGTTCAGAGCTCTCAGAACAGAGTTGGCCTTATACCAAACTCGCGCCAGCCAAAAACTCTCGAGCTAAGATTTACCCATAACCCCCTTCTCCCTGTTACCTTAGATCTCATTTGCCACGTTGCCATAAAGCTGCGTTCAAGCCAGCTGTCAGCTAAGTTTGATCTATTCTGATATTTCTAAGTAGATAAGTGTTTTTGGAAAGTGAGTTACTTTGCTTCGCCTATGTTCTCCTGTACCTGTGTACCGAGTCTCTTTTCCAACTTTCCTGTCAACTACCTGTTGTATACTCCCTTCTCTCTACCCGCTGTGGTAATCTTCCTATACCATTTTTGGTATTTTCTGATCTCTAACTAGTTGTAGCCCTTTGTTTGGTTTTGTTAATCTGGTGTTTCTTGTATTGTATTTTTTTTTGTCAGTGTTAACATGTCTGATAAAAAGGGCACGTCAGGCTTCAAACAATGCCTGAAGTGTGGGAGAAAAATGCCTAATAGTGACTCTCATAATGATTGTGTTTGCTGTTTAGGAGTGCCTCATCTCTCTCAGTACAACCACCTTGCTCCTTTTGTCAACGTTTTAGCTCTCATACCTTGAATGAGCGTAAAAATAAATTGATTTTGAAGGGCCTTCTCAAATCGCCTTTCTCAGAGGTTCTCTCCGTCGTAGGATTCACCCCCTCGTAGAAAAGAGGCCAAATTCCATTCCCTCCTCACCTTCTAATGAGAAGGAAAGACAAACAAAACTGAAAATTCCAAAGCGTTCTGTTCTGGAAAAGAAGTCTTTGTCTACAGCACCAGTTTCGGTAACGTCTATGTCAACAGCATCTGCGCTGACTTCGTTGGCACTGACAACATCTGTGGCACCTATTGTGGCTGGTGCACAAATTTTGACCTCAACCCCGATTATGGCTCCGAGCCTTCCCAAGGTTCCTATAGTTCAGATGGACATTGCCACCCCTATCATATCATATGTCTATATTAGACATGCAAGCACAGACCCAATATTCCCGGTCTGTGGACCCATTCTTGGTACAGGCTTATAGTCCCTTCTTAAAGCGTCCAGAGTCCCCTTCGGGGATATCCACTAGATTCACCAGGAGCCTCTCTGACCTCGATGTGGTGTGCCTTGTGGACCAGCTGCTGACAGCCAGAGGGAATCCTGCTGATTCAAAAGCCCAATCCTTCCTAGGACTTGGGATTTCTGCTTCACAGACTCCATCTTACTCTCCTCCTTAGTCCTCTTGCATGTTTCGAAGCCCTCGGCACCAGTGCCTTTTTCTGTACCCTTGGCTTCGGTGCCAATAGTGGATCTCACTTTGACCCCAGAGTCGACCCTTTGGCCTTTGGTTCCATTGGAACCGGGTCTACTTCAGTCACGGGAATGGACTACAGGCTCCTCAGTTCCGAGACCCTTTCTACGGTGCTGTCCACGGTGCCAGGAGCCCTGTCAGTACCTATCCAGCTTGAGGCTCCACTCCTGGGCGCACAGGCTCAATGGAGTGGGGTGTGACCTCGGTTCCAAGGTTGTCTTATTCAGTTCCGTGCTCCCATCCCTCTTCGGGTGGCCCTGCTTTCTAGGCGATGGAGAGGGCTCTTGCCTCTGTGAGCAAGCCTTTGGCATCGGAACCCCCATGTCCTCCCCCTGTGCTGCAGCTGTCACAGGCCACCGTCCCAGATCGAACACGGGAGCCACAGGAGACCCTATTGCAGGGTGCCTTTTCCTCTGGGTCCTCCTCAGAAGCTCCCACTGAGGAAGTTCCTAGGAAGAAATCATGCAAGAGGAATCACGTGGACTCCCCCGAGGAGTCCCTCACTGAGGATACAGATTACGATGAAGGGGAAGGGTCCCCACGTTCACCCTCTGATGATGTCTTCTTTGGAGACATCCTTGAGATCTTGAAACAGAGGGGTGATTGGAAGCCCAAAAACCCTTCCTCGGAGGAATCCATCTTTTTGCGGGCTTTTCGTGCTTGACCATTTATCTCCTGGGTGACCCTGCCTGCAGACAAGTTGGTTCAGCTTGTGGTGCAGTGCGCCTGGAAAAACCCTGATGCTGTTGAAGCAATCCCAAAGTGATCAGACAAGATCCTCTCTCCCCCTGAAGAACATCCACATTGGTCAAAAGGTTTACCCGTAGATGCTATGGTGGTGGCGGCAGCCACCAAGAAAGAGCTTGCTGAGGAGACCCACACTGTTCACCCGCATAACAGGGAGTCCCGAGCAGTGGGCAGACTGGGGAAGTGAGTTTTTGCTTCATCGACCTTTGCTATTCGGTCTTTGAACTACCTGACACATTTCACCAAACTCCAGAGAGACCTCATCTCTGAACTCTCTGGTACTCTATCAGAAAAGGTGTCTGTTGAGGTTAATGACAAGGTAGCGTCGCAACTAGCAACCCTGGAATCGATTTCTAATTCATCCATGAGGTTAATTTCACATGCAACCAAAGGGGCAGCTAGAGCTGTGGTTTGAGGCGTAGTTATGAGATGTCATACCTGGATGCGCCTGTGTGACTTTGTGGATCCTTTTAAGTTTTCCTTCCTTAATGCTCCAGTGGAAGCATCTTCCCTGTTTGGCCCTAACGTGATGGACATGTTAGCCAGGTGTGAGCAGGACGGTAGGACCCTGTCTTGAGGTTGGTGTACATTTCTCCACTCCTCAGCATCCCTTTTCCAGGAACCAGAGAAGTGGGAAATTGTGGCACAAAAAGTCTCAGGGTCCTTTCTGTGACACACATGGTGAGTTCACCCCCAGAGGCAGAAGGGGCAACTCTTCCAGAAGACGCCCCTACAGAGGCAGAGGGAGGTCCACATAATCAGGGTTCCAGAGATTCCTTCTCTGGACAGCCCTATTAGCGCTCCTGAGGAGCGGCCCGATTGCTTTCCTCTGGAAGCAGTTGGAGACATCCTTCTCTGCACCCCAATGCCTGACTTTCAGTTACCACCGATTCTTGGGTGCAGAAGATAATACCCAGAGGTTACCAAATCCCATTCGACTCCTACACAAAAACCACCAAAACGAATCCCAGATGTTCCCCCCAGTCTATAGGAAGAAGCAGCACTACAAATAGACAATCTGTACTTAAGAGTCATCCAGAAGGTTCCACTAGACCAGATCGGATCCGGATTTTACTCAAGGTTCTTTTTGGTGCCAAAAAAGACAGATGACTGGAGACCAATTTTGGACCTCAACTGTTTAAACAAGTTCGTCAGCCAGACAAAATTCTGAATGGTCACGGTTCAGTCCATTCTTCCCTTTCTAGAGGAAGGTGATTGGATGTACTTGATAGACCTTTGTGATGTGTATTACCACATCAAGATAGACAAACGCTCCAGAAGGTTCTTTCACTTCCAGCCAGGAGCCAATCATTATCAATTCCGTGCCCTGCCCGTTAGACTCTCTACAGCCCCCAGAGTGTTCACCAAATGTATGGCAACAGTGACAGCTCACTTGAGGCTACAAGGATTCCGAGTGTTTCCATATCTGGACGATTGGCTCCTCACCGCCCCCACCAAGCGTCTACTGGTAACAACTACACCCTCTCTTTGGCGCATCGCCTGGGAATCTCCATAAACTGGGAAAAGTTCAATCTAACTTCAACCCAAACCTTGAAATTTATAGGGGTAACATTCAATACCCGCTCTTGCTTGATATCTCTCCCAGATCACAGGCTTCAAAGACTAAGGATCCAGCTCTGAGTGATGCTCTGCCACGACTTAGTCCCAGCTCGACAGGTCCTGCAGCTGTTAGGGTCAATGGCAGCATCTATATCTATAGTACCCCTAGCAAGGTTTTCACATGAGACTTTTACAGTGGCTTCTGTTAACCCAATGGTATCCAAATCAACACCAGTTGTCCTTCCAGATTCTTATTGCAAATCAGTGCAAACTAGATCTTTCTTGGTGGATGAAGCCAGACACAGCACTTTGGAGCCGACCCTTCCATCACCCCTCAACCCAACGCCATTGCGCCCACGGATGCTTTCCCGATAAGGTGAGAGGGCCATTATCAGGGAATGACTGTTCAAGGTACATGGTTCGATTTATAAGCCAATCTGCATATAAATGTTCTAGAACTGAGGGCAGTCCTTTTGGCATTGCAAACATTTCAGTCTGCCCTTCCTTCGGGAACAATTGCTATCCTATCGGACAACATGTCAGTAGTTTGGTACATCAACAAACAAGGAGGAACCAAGTCCTATCCACTATGTGAAGAAGCCATGAGAGTTTTGCAATGGGCGATAGCTTCCAACCGCTTTCTGATAGCAATGCATACCCTGGGGAACTCCAACGTGATCTCAGACAAATTGAGCAGGTGCATTCTCCTGCCTCATGAGTGGTCCCTCAACTCCAACTTAGTGGCAAAGATCTTCAGCCTTTGTGGCCAGCCTTGCTGCGACCTATACGCCTCCCCGTCCAACCACAAATACAGCAACTACTTCGCCCTAATTCCCCCACAGGGGAGGCCCCGAGGGATTCACTTGTCCACGAGTGACCCCACAGGACTTCTTTATGTTTATCCTCCCATTCCTCTGATCTCTCTTTCTGAAGAAAGCTCTTCGGTTGAAAAGCAAAATGATCCTCATAGCACCATTTTGGCCTCGACAAGTATGGTTCCCCTTTCTCTGGCCTCATCTTCTTTGCAGACCATGGACCTTGGATCCAACTCCAGATCTGATTTCTTACCCTCAAGGGTTGAGCCCACGCAAACTTGTCCAGTCTCAAGCTCCCAGCTTGGCTTATCCACTTCCAATGATTGCCAGGCATTGTAATCTTTCCTCTCCAGTACGTGACATTATCTGGCTTCTCATAAACCATCCACCAGAAAACTTTATGCTGACAAATGGAAAAGATTTTCGATTTGGTCTAGACAGAGAGAACTAGAGCCCTTGTCTGCACTCATCTTTGCTGTATTCCAGTAATTATCTAATTTCTTTGAGGAGGGTGCCACACCATCAACTGTTCATGTTCATTTAGCTGCCATTTCTAGTTTTTGTAATCTTTTTGGTGACTCCTCTTTAATCTCATCGTCTGAGCAAAACCTTTTTGAAAGGAATCTATCATTCAAGACCTCCAGTTAAGCAGCCCACAGAACCCTGGAGTCTCACACTTGTCTTACAATCTTTGACACAACCTTCCTTCGAGCCAGCAGCCATGTGTGACATCAAGTTTCTATCCTGGAAATCTCTTTTTCTGGTGGCTATTACTTTGGCTAAACACATTTCTGAGCTCCAAGCTCTTTGTACCAAGTGCCCTTATTTCATTTTCCACAAGGACAGAGTATCACTATGGACCAACCCTTCCTTCCTGCCCAAAGTAATTTCCGAGCTCTCTATTAATCAGACTATTGATTTGCCTGTGTTTTTTTTCTAATTTTTCTAACAAGGGAGAGTATTGTTTACATTTATTTTATCTTCACAGACAATTGAGATTTTACTTAGACAGAACAAAAACAACCAAGAAATCAGACCAGTTATTTATTTCTTTTTCTGGTCCAAAATTTGGAAGGTCAGTCGCTAAAGTGACCCTATCCAAATGGTTGAGAGACTGTATAACTTTCATTTATAACCAAGAAAGAAAGTCTGTTCCTCTAAACATCAGAGCTCATTCCACCAGATCAATGGCAACTTCTGTGGCGTTCTACTCCAGAGCTTCAATGGACAACATCTGTGCAGCAGCTACGTGGGCTTCCCCCCATACCTTTATCACTCATTACAAGTTGGATCTGGTCTCCAGGGGAAGGGCGTCCTTTGGTTTAATGGTCCTCAAGAACATTTTTCCATAGGGCCACCCATGGATATAAGGTAGCTGGGGACTCTATCCCATTTGTGATGAATGGAATGAAGATTAACAATATCAGATAAAGAAGTTATGCCTTGCCATAACATTCCATCTGTGATGTTGATCTTCATCCATTCATCATGTCCCACCCTCCTTCCCCCTCCTAGAGGCTCCAGGGGGATATTTGGGTCCATTTCCTGGACTAAGGTTTGTGCTCGTTGACAGCCTCTGCTTTACTTCTTAAGGCAAACTCGATCTGAGGTAACAGGGAGAAGGTGATTATGCGTAAATCTTAGCTTGAGCGTTTTTCACTGGTGCGAGCTTGGTATAAGGTCGACTCGGTTCCAAAGGCTCGGAACCGAACCCTCCCATCAGTGATGAATGGATGAAGCTCAACAACACTGATGGAACGTTATGGTAAGACATAACTTCTTTTTTCTTACTGTTTTTCCTGAACTACCTATATCAGACTATGTCTTTATGATAGTGAAGTTTCCAGAAGTATACACAGTAGCTCTAATGTCTATATACTGAGTGATAACTTTCTTCTTGTGATTTTGTTTTGCACTGCTGGTTAGTATTTGGGTTAGTTTATTGGTGTTATTAACCAAAGCACCCATCAGCCTTTCTTGGTAGTGTCACACACACCCCCTACTAGATACATTTTAGATAATCAGATATGACTAATGCAATGCACTCCTTGTTAGGTGTTGTACTGCTTTTCCCCTCTAAGGGGTATTTCTTTCCTAAGTATTTGCTTTCCTTAAGCACTGTTTTGCATTTTCAGAACTGAATTTAAGCCGCCATATTTCAAATTGTGCCTCCAGTCTTATAGTCACTTCTCACCCTTTGTAAGAAAAACACCAAACCTCTCACGCAAAGCTTGCACGGCCAACCAAACTTCCAAACAGCACAACGGCCAGCAATTCAGTTCCAAAAGCTTTAATTAAACTTCAGCAGGACATAAAAATATCCACTAAATAATTCAACTAAATGTTCCAAACCGGTTTCGGTAATATCCTTCTTCAGTGAAACATACATAAAAATAGGTGCCAACCAAAATGAATACGCTATTTATAGCGTGAATTAATCATAGAATATCCAATCAAATTGTTGCTTCTTATAGTGGTCTAAATAATACCTTAGCTAAGATCTACACACTTTTTACATAATCAGAGAAAATACTCTCAATAATCCAAATCGTACATGAGACAATGGTATAAAAATATATATCATATATACATATATGTATATTTTTGATAATATATCTTTGTTATAGGTGTGTACAACAAAAAGTAGTGAGAGATGGGAATAAAGCTATTATATCATAGTATATTCACAATAAACAAAAAATATGATATAAGCTTATATGCATATTTATAAATGTGCATATTAATATATACAACAACAGTGTATATGAAGGAACCATCAATTTATATGTACAATCAGCATCCCTAAGTTATTTAGAGAATGTATATGAGGAGCAACAATCCCCCACTAGATTATACATAGTTATAGGTGGTCATTAAGGCCTGGAGAAAATAAAGCTCCAAGATGTATAATCCAATACTTCTCTTTATGTGTGTGAGTATATTTTCCCACCCCTGTTGATGACTTCTGTCACCCACTATTCGATCTATTATAGTAAACATGAACTTTGCTGTAGGATGTTTAAGTGTATGTTGATAAAGGGCATTAGTAATCTTCTTGTTCCTTATGTTACTTCTGTGTTCTCCAATCCTAATCCTAAGTGAGCGGGAAGTTTTGCCCACATAAAAAGATGAACATTGACATGTCGCAAGATAAATCACCCAACTACTTGAACAGTTACCAAAGATTCTTAAATCATATACCTTGCTGGTATTTGCACTACTAAACTGTTTGGTTTTATTAACTTGACTACAAGACATGCAGTGTCCACATGGAACCGTGCCCACTACTTCTTTTCCGGTCATAGTCAATTGTTTGTATTTAGCCCCTCCACTTTCATGATGTTTATAGTGTGAAAAAATGGAGCCTAAGGTTTTGCCCCTTCTATAGGAAAATTGACAGCGTTCACCCAAATGTTGTCTAAGAACATCATTAGCCAGCAGAATATTCTAATTTCTTTCCATAATGTTTCTAATAATCTGGTTATTTCTGCCATACGTAGTAACAAATCTCAAAACACCATCACCTTTCTTTTTCTGATGATTCTTGTATTCAAGTAATTGTGTCCTGGATTGGTTGTCAGAGCAATTTTTAGCAGATCTAATATCAAATGCACAGTAACCCCTGTCAAAATATCTTTTTGTTAGATCCAAACTAGCATCTTCATAGTCTTCCACAGAAGAACTGATACGTTTGACACGAAGAAACTGTGATTTTGGGATGTTACGGACAGTGTGGCGGGGGTGCATACTGGAAGCATGTAGCAATGTATCATATTCTGGATATTTTCTATATATCTTAGTGCCTAGTGTATTATCAGGCTTTCTATAAACATTCACATCCAGAAATTCTATATATGTTAGATTGCTATTAGCAATAAATTCAATGCCCCAGATATTGCTATTAAGATGGTCCACAAATTCCTTAAGATATTCAATATCCGCCCGCCACACCATCCAACAGTCATCCAGGTATCTTCGCCAAAAGTCCATTTCAACTAGATAGATGTTGTGAGATGTATCGTATATCAAATATTCTTCCAGGTAGGCCATAAAAAGATCCACATAAATCGGAGCAAAAGAAGCTCCCATGGCCGTGCCTTGTAGTTGCCAGTAACATTCTCCTTGGAAGTAAAATATATTTTTGTTTAGGACATGCTCACACATACAAATAAGAAGAGTGTTGAAACCCGGTGGATAAAGACTTGTCTTCTCAAGCCAGAACTGAAGTGCTTGAAGTCCTGCCCAATGGGGAATACTTGTGTATAACGACTTGACATCCAGTGTACAAAGTAGCCAATCTGGTTCAATTTGTGTCTCTGCTATAATTTGTAAAAATTGGGTTGTGTCTTTGATTCTAGCTCTGACATTAACCAGAAGTGGTTTTAAATATTCAGTAAGAAAGACTGATAACGGTTCCGTGAATGAACCATGACCGGACACAATGGGTCTCCCAGGTGGAGAAATAGGGGACTTATGTATTTTTGGAAGTAAATATAATATCTGTTTGTTGGGATCTTTGACCATCAAATGTTTTACTGTATTTCCTGATAGAATTCCTTCATCAACTGCACTTTCCAAGAATGTATCAATTTCTTTTTTAAATGTAGAGGTTGGATCAATGTCCATCTTCATATAACATTTTGAATCAGACAATTGTTGGAGTCCCTCTTGTATATAATAATCCATATCCAGAACTACTACAGCTCCACCCGTATCGGCCTTAAGAATAGCTATGTTATTATTCTGTTTCAATTCCATAAGAGCCTTCCTTTCGGTTTCCTGAATATTATCTTTTAGTATATCAAAACCATATGGTGGAAAGTGGAAATCTCTAAGTACAGCCTGTTGAAAGGCTGTAACATGGATATTTGCAGGGGGTTGGAATGTAGATTTAAGGAATCTAAACTCAGTTGATCTTTGAGAATAACTATCATTGTTATTAGAAAAAAATATTTTGAGATTAAGACAACGACAGAATTCCAGAACATCAGTAACTGTTTGGTATTGATCACAAAAGAAACCTGGTACAAATCCCAAGCCTTTATTTAAAATTTTTTCTTGTTCCAAAGTGAGTACAGTTTTGGAAAGATTGAGAACATTATTAAACCCAGTATCATCTATTTCAATAGTACTTGGATTAATCCATCCATTGATTCTATGTCTAGGCCTTTTTGGATGTTTCCGCCCACCTCTGCGTTTATTAATCCTCCTAAAGGGATGGGTGCATTGCTTTTCTTTTTTACTGGTGAGTTGTCAGATGTTATGCCCTCACTGTCAGTGGGAGAAGACTCATCACCCGAGGTACTGGTATATGTGTGTTCTTTATTTTTGAGAATAGGTCTGGGTCTTTTTCTTGTCCTAGCCCCATCTCTACCCAATGTCATGTCTTTAAACCTGACAGACTTTTGAATTTCAAAGGGGCGTCCCCTACCATAATCATTGACGTCCCTATTGAATTTTTTAATTTTCCTTTCTTTAGTCACTTTGTCGTACTGAGTCAATTCCTTGGATAAGTTGGTAACCGTGGTACTATACTTAATATTGGACTCAAATTGTTTACAAATGAGACTAAGGTCCTTAACCTCAGCTATATTCATATCTATGATCCTTTCATAATAATCAGCCAATACTTTAACTAATCTCATAGAGCCTTCTTGTACGGCCTCATTCCATTCCTCCGTCAACCTCTGTTCAGATCTGCTGACCATAGGCTTTAACCTTATTCTAAGCCCTCTAGGGACTAATTTTTTAACTAGATAGGCTTTAAACAACCTTAAGTGCCATATATTGGCACGTAATCCTTTCAATGCTTTTTCTAAGTTGAAAAAGGCTGATTGACATCCATCTTGAGAAAAAGCCACTTTCTGACTATTGTTGTTGCTTGGGATGGAATCAAGTCCGAATACCTGAATATCCTCCCTATCAGCACACAACCCTTGTAGAATGTTGTCTAAATCCATGCTTACCAATAATGAACTGACTCAGTACCACAAATATGATATAGTATTAAGGGTAGCACGGGGCCAGTGACAACGAAAAGACCTAGAAAAAAAATGTGTATTAACCCACTAAAATAAAGTAGGATATATATCCAATTGTTTTACTAAATAGAATACCAGTATCTCTAAGGGCATTTATATGTAATATGATGCATTCTTAACATACAAAAAAGAAAAAGAACCCAATTTGTTGTTGTATATCAGGCATATATCGTAATAAGGCAATACAATTTAGAGTGTAACTCAAAGGATTGTTACATCTCTTAATAATGACATAAAAGAAAAAAGGGGATGTATTGTTAGTAATATATAAACAAATGGTTCAATACTGATGTAGTAGTATATCTAGCTGCCCCGATTGTAAATAATGATTTATATTCCACAACATGCACAGGTCTTATAGTAGTCAAAATTCACCAAGCACTCATCTACTAGTTGCATATATATATATATATATATATATATATATATATATCAGATATGACTAATGCAATGCACTCCTTGTTAGGTGTTGTACTGCTTTTCCCCTCTAAGGGGTATTTCTTTCCTAAGTATTTGCTTTCCTTAAGCACTGTTTTGCATTTTCAGAATTGAATTTAAGCCGCCATATTTCAAATTGTGCCTCCAGTCTTATAGTCACTTCTCACCCTCTCTCTGCTTTTCTTGTGCATCAGTCCAGTAGGATGAATTTGTGTTCAAAACATGTTGCTAGCCTTGCTGCAGTGTCACTTAAAACGACAAAGAAAAATACCAGCCTTGTGTAACTCTGCCTACCACAGTCCATTTATCTGAGCGACTTACATTTCATACAAGTTTCAATATGTTGTTCATGCTAATACTCAAGTAACCTCTGCATGTCTTCCTAATCTATTTACTAATCCACTGCATGATACCGTATTAAATGCCTTAACAAAGCTGATGTAAGCCACATCCACAATTTTCTCTAATTTATTGGACAGGCTATCTAGTCAAAGAGATGTATCACAGTTTTACTAAGCCACCTCTTCTTTAAAAAATACATATATGTATAATATGCCTGTACAAAATAGATCAAAAAGCCAAACCAAATAATTTTAAGTTATTAATTGCATTTGGTTGGTACCACGGCAGTCCACTTTTTAAAGTTTGTACATTGTATTATTAAAATATTCTACTTTTATTTCTTAGCTTGTTAAATTCTAACAAATAAGTCTAACAATTAACAAATTAGTAAAACAACTATTGTAAGCTACAGCATTCAGTTAATAAATCAACCATACTCTTTAAACAAGATGAATCTTCTTCTTCTTTCGGCTTTTCCCGGTTAGGGGTCACCACAGCGGATCACCTGTCCGCTCATGATTGGCAGTGGAGTTTTACAGTGTCGAGTTGCCAGATGAATGCTGACTACAAATGCTTTGCACATAGAGCAGCTTTGATCAAAAATCAGGGAAAAAGCTAAAAATTAATGGCAAACAAATTCATGTCACAAAGTTGCTAGAACAATAGGTTTTCCATCCGCATGCATTTTATGAATGATAAGTATGAACCTCTGATGTCTGGCACTGTGTTTTTACATTTTATTCAAAGAACAAAGATCAAACCTGCTGCTTTCTTTCCACAGTCCTCTTCTATGATGTACCCCGTTGTTTCCCTGATGGCTCACCAGGTACTCTATGTTTAAAAAAAAAAAAAAGATAAATAACTAAGCAACAGTGCATAGGTCAAAATTAGGGATTACAAGAATGTCCATGTATTGTGCTTAATACTTTTCAGGAATTGTTATACATTGTCTCAGCAACAAGTTCAAGGCACAAATACTAAAATTATATGCAATTCTTCCCAATCCAAGTGTTTCCTTTTTACATATAAACAAGATTGTTGAGTTAAAACTGAAAAAGAAGAGGTGGCTTAGTAAAACTGTCATACAGCTCTTTGACTAGATAGCCTGTGCAGTAAATCAGAGAAAATTGTGGATGTGGCTTACATCAACTTTGTTATTATTGTAGTGTGTTGCATAGTCTTCCCAGAATTTAAACTGTAATACCTTTCTTGTTTATTATAAACATTTTTTGTGTGGTGGTGGTTGTTTATATGTGGAGCTTTTGTCCCCGGGCCTCTACTGAAAATGGAAATATATCCAGCTGGACCAGCCCAGTCAACAAATGTAAAATAAAATAAAGTAAATTATAACTTTGTATGGGCACAAGCCCCAAGCTTTATACTTTAGACATCTCTTCACTCCACTAGGTATGCATTGTCTGTATTTCTTCAGATTTGTTTACCAAACACTTTCTTCTTATTTCAGTTATTAATCTGACTTTCTCCATTATTTTCCTAACCTTTTGCCACTCTGCTCTGTCTCTGTAATACAGTATTTTTGCTATGATTACTATTATTATTATTATTATTATTATTATTATTATTAAGTGTTAATAATTCCAGGGCGAATTTTGGATACTCTCCCATTGTCTAGCTAAGTAGCATAATTTCCTTAATTAAATATTACATGCTCACCTTCTATTGCATTTGTCTATAACTGTATTTCTTGTTTGAATTCCTTTAGGCCTTCACACCCCTCCCCAGAAGAAAATGTGCTGCCGTGTACCTGTCACCCTTTTATCACATTTTCAACACAATTCACTTACTTGGGGAAGCATGGTGTAGTTTTAACTGCTTTGTAAAAATACCTATAAGACACTACCATGCAAAAGTCTTAACTTTCCCAGATTTTGTTGCGTATCTCAGGTTTATATAAATTGTCTTCCTTTCCTCTTATAAAATCTGCTTATGCAACCTGTAACTCCAGTCCTGCACTTTCTGATTTGCTAATTTTAAATCTTTGCATATCCTTGTGCTCCCTGCTTATTAACTTCTTTCTTAATGAGGCTAGTTAAACATATTGCAATTCATATGGATCATTGCTTTAAATTTAGGGTTTTACAGTTAGTTACTAATAATAGGAGGGGTGGAGATAAAATGAATTATTTAGAGTCAGTAGAATTATGCTGGATCTTTAAACTACAAGCACATATGGATCCTGGTCTTAACCAGTTTGTTAGTATTAAACCCATACTTGCTGCTCATAGGTAGTTAGCTAGTTAATGAAATAAAAAGCTAGTGATTTTACTAATACATGTATGAAATGAGTATTTATTATGAATTTTACATTATATGAATAATATATGGGATATATTTTAATAATTATATATACATAACTAACTATTAAAAATATATGTTATTTAATTATTTATTATTATTTTTTAGTATTTATTATTTATTGAATGGTTCATGCATGTATGTATACATATTTATTTTTTGTATATTTTCATATTCTTGTACATTACACATTCTGTATATGCTTAAAGACTTCGTTCATGATAGATGTATGAACATGCTATTTGAAGTATATATTTTTAGAAGAACTATGTGGTATATTACAATGAATTTAATTTACATTGAAATGATATAGAGAGAGATATATAATATACTACAATGGGTTAACCCTGCTTAATTGATTAATTAATTGATTAGATAAATGTTTTAATTGAAATAGATGGAATATATATATTACTTTAATTTTAGTAGTTTAATGAAATCTGAGGAAGCGTGCCCTGGCAGCACGTGAAAGTGCTTATTTATATGGAATAAACTTCATTTATGATACATTTCATGGTGGTCCTTTCCTGTATTTTTCTTATACTTGTTTTGTTTCTGGAGTTGGACCTTTGGAAGGCAGTGGAACCTTTATTTATAACTACTACTTCTGCATTTGGTTATCGCAGCCCTCACATGATGGCTACACCCTCTGTGGAACTAGACTACAATCCTGAAGGCATGAACCTGAATCGGAGATGGAATACTATTTTTGACCAACGGAATAATCCATTGCTAAACCTGGAGCTACACCATTCTTTTTCACCTTCTAAAACAGGTACTGTCGAAAATCTAAATGAATTTAATGACTGTATCAGAGAGCTTGAAAATGACTTGTATAAGTTGCAAAGGCTTGTCTGGCAGAGGGGATATATGGAGGCTAGAATACATTTCCATATTGTCCCTCGGGGGTATGAGAATACTCTGCATGCCGATTTACGGTGATAGTCATCCAGAGCTCCTGAAAAAATGGCAACAGCTCAATATAGACTTAAGTAATAACTATATGAAGCTATTAATTGATTATTTTTCACCTATCAAAGCTGAGTTAACACGAAAAGTAGAGGCTTTGAATAAAGATGTACGGATACGCTTCAGAGGGGAAGTTTTTGAAAGAAAGATAGACAATATGTATGCCCAGGTGGCAATGCATAGTGATAAGCTACAACAGATTAAGTATCGTAAACTGCAAAGAGATTACAGAGACTTTCCCTCTGGTCATGTGTTCATTTGGCCTAAAAATAATCAAAATATTCAATCGAATAACTTGGGGAACTCAAATATAAGCTCTACATGTGGCCAATCTAATGATAAAATCCATGAGGCTTTAGGTACTGATAGTGTCCCTTTAAATGATAATAGTATCTCTCGTAATAACAGCATGAATGAAACAGATGTACCGACTACGTCATTGAGCGGAGGTTTTGAATTGAGCACCTCCTCTGTCGTAGCCCCTCCCACACCAAATCAGCAGGCATTAACGGATCAAAATGAAGAAAACGCCATGGGTGCTAGAGCAAAGATTCCAGGCAGGAATCTGACACATTTTTTTACCTTTCCCCATGAAGTTTCGGGAAGTATCGAGAACCAGATCAAGCAGTCGGGGGCGGAGAAAATGGAAATTCTCAGGAGGGAACACAGAAACCAGATGACGAGCCAGGAATTAAATTTACCTGTTTTTAACTACTCAAGGTTTAAACTGAATTCTGCAGACTGTTCTATTTTAAATAAAGGTTTATCCTTTATTCCATCGCAAGGCAGTAGCCTTAGCGAGCTTTTAACTGATTTAAGATTGTTTGGACATGCTGTTTCACTTAAACTAATGTTTAGTAATGAAAGTAGGGCAGGTATACAGTTATTCAATAGATTTAAATGTAAGAGTACATTCATACCGAGTCTTTCAGCTAATATGGAATGTTTCATTAAAATGTGTGAGAAGGATTTTTATTCTTATTTTTTACATCAAACATGTAAATGTTTGTATTTTAATATAAGTAAGGAAGAACAGCAATCTCTGTATTCTTTATCCAAAAATACTGAACTAACTGTGAAACCCGCTGATAAGGGAGGGGTATAGTATTGCTTGATACATCTTTTTATGTTGAAATAATGACAGAAATGTTGAATGATGTAAATACCTACACCAAGATTAATCAGGAAACCTTCAGTAAAATAGGAAGGTATATGATGATCTATATGATCTGCTAATGTGCAGACAGATTACTGAGAAATTGTAGAACTACTTTTTAGTTGAATTTCCATTAATTCCCTACATTAAAGGTCTACCTAAGGTCCATAAAAACATTCTTCCCCTCCCAATGCGACCCATAGTGGCAAAGGTGGGTGACAGAGAAAGTATCTATATATATATATATAGGTATATATATATATATATATATATATATATATATATATATATATATAGAGAGAGAGAGAGAGAGAGGGAGACTTTATTAGGACCCTTGACAAGAAGTATACCCACTATTTTAAAAGACACATATCAGCTATTAGACAAATTAAATGGTATATCAGCACAGAAAATACCTTCTTCCTGTATTTTGGTAACTCTTGATGTTAAGAATTTATTTACATCAATCCCAAATGATTATAGGATTGAGGTCATTAGAGATATTCTAAATTCAACAGATGGATTCAGCAATGAACAACAGATACTTATATGTACCCTATTGGATACAGTGTTGTCTAATAATGTTTTTATGTTCAATGATGTGTTATATGCACAAAAATGGGGTGCCGCTATGGGCACCCCATGTGCAAATTCATATGCAAATCTTGTACTATTGGGAGAAGACTTTTTTTATTCAACAGTGCATTCTATCCACACGTGCTCTTATATAAACGCTTTGTGGACGACATACTGCTCTTTTGGAGGAGCAGTATGGATATGTTAGAGGCGTTTATAGAATATCTTGAGACAATTACAGATTTCCTAAGATTTACCTTGGAATCATCATATACAAAGATTGATTTTTTTAGATAACCCTGTTATCTATCTACTTCTTTATATAGGAAGCCGTGTTGGAATAATTCACTGTTGCATTTTAATAGTATGTACCCTCGTTTTGTATTCTCCAATGTTGTTAAAAGTCAATGCATAAGAATTACTAAGATTTGCAAGAATGATGTGGACATGCATGAACAACTGGATTAGATGAAGAAATTGTTCCTAGAAAGGGGATATAATAGTATCATGGTAGATAGAATTAAGGGATCCATTTTAGATGCACTGAATAATGATGCAAGCAGGAAAGGTATGAATTCAGTTGGTCATATAAAGTTTTCTGATAAAAAATTCTTTGATAAAAAAAATTTCTGATGACAATAGAGTTGCATGCATTTACAACTAGAGACACCAATGATAATAAAAGAATAGTTGATATTAAGAGGAATTGGCATGTGTTAATAGTAGATCCTCGTATATTAAAAATTGTAGGGGAAACACCTTTGTTTAGGTATATAAATAGTAAAAATTTAAAGAGACTATGTACAGAACATACCTATATGGAACAGAACATGACTTTTGGAAAACTGATGCAATTAGGTACCTTTCCATGTAATAAATGTAGGATGTGTAACTATATTACAGATGAGCAATGTTTTGTCCATCCTGTACTAGACTATACGTTTACACCTAGGTTTTATGCAACATGTGAAGACATGAATTTGATCTATCTAGCAACCTGTATGAAATGCACATCCTTTTATGGAGGAATGACATCAAGGAAATTAAAAGATAGGATATATAATCATGTATATGATATTAGGAAGATGAATCAACAGAATGCACTAGTTAAACATAATGCAATTCATATGGATCATTGCTTTAAATTTAGGGTTTTACAGTTAGTTACTAATAATAGGAGGGGTGGAGACAAAATGAATTATTTAGAGTCAGTAGAATTATGCTGGATCTTTAAACTACGAGCACATATGGATCCTGGTCTTAACCAGTTTGTTAGTATTAAACCCATACTTGCTGCTCATAGGTAGTTAGCTAGTTAATGAAATAAAAAGCTAGTGATTTTTATAAGATTACTAATACATGTATGAAATGAGTATTTATTATGAATTTTACATTATATGAATTATATATGGGATATATTTTAATTATTTATATATATATATATATATATATATATATATATATATATAGCTATTAAAATATGTTATTTAATTGTTTATTATTTTTTAGTATTTTTTATTTATTGAATGGTTCATGCATGTATGTATACATATTTGTTTTTTGTATATTTTCATATATTTTTCTGTTCTTATACATTACACATTCTGTATATGCTTAAAGACTTCGTTCTTGATAGATGTATGAACATGCTATTTGAAGTATATATTTTTTAGAAGGACTATGTATGAATTTAATTTACATTGAAATGATATAGAGAGAGATATATAATATACTACAATGGGTTAACCCTGCTTAATTGATTAATTTGTTTGTGTCTCGGCTTTTCCCGGTTAGGGTCGCCACAGCGGAACTCCAGTCTGCTAAGGATTGGAAGTAGATTTTTACGTGCTGGCTTGCCGGGCCTAATGCACAACCTTCAATGAAGGCACGCCCATTCACGCATGTCGCCACACAGAAGACGCTCTAACTGAGAATCGAACGGGCAATGTCTAACTGTGAGGCGACAACGCTACCGCAGCACCACCACCGTGGTTAAGCCCACCACCGCGGTTTTTGATTAGATAAATGTTTTAATTGAAATAGATGTAATATATATATATTACTTGAATTTTAGTAGTTTAATGAAATCTGAGGAAGCGTGCCCTGGCAGCACGTGAAAGCACTTATTTATATGGAATAAACTTCATTTATGATACATTTTGTGGTGGTCCTTTCCTGTATTTTTCTTATAACTTCTTTCTTAATGATGCATCTGTTCTAATGTCTGGCATTATTGATAGACTGCAATCAATATGAGGTGATTTACCAGAAATCAAACATTTTGTGAGGGACAAAATAACTGAGGTAAAATAAGGAAAGTGGAGAGGTACTACTTTGTAATATCTCTGGGTATACATTTCATAAAAATAACTTTCACAGATTCTTCATTCGTATCATTTGGAATATTACTTCAGAACTCGTGGATTGAAAAAAAAATGAAAGAAGAAAATTAAGTGAGCTTAGTCAGGCTTTGTCTTGCTGTCATGAAGAAGCAAAGATCTTTTGCAACAGTTCATCTTAACGTACAGATCTCATAAACAAGGTAACTTCTGCAGAAGGGATAAACTCAGATAGAAAAAGTTGAAGAATCAAGAGCTGATGACTCATGTGCACAGTACTGAGCCACTTGTTGCAAGGCTGTATTGCAAAAGAGATGATGATGTTGTAAAAATCATATGTACTAGCAGCATAATTACATTGGATTTCAACCTGGTATATCACCCTAAGAATTAGAAATATGTTCTTAACCTGCTGTAAACTGCCATCTGATTTAAGTCACTGTTAAATAATAGCCAATAACATACATGACTGAAAGCCATGAAAAGAACAATGTCACAGCTCAGAAGGATACAGAAGTTGCTGCTTTAAGAATGACCGTATGGAACTCAGAAATTAATATATTCAGCTGACTGGAGTTAAGTTATTCATCAGTGGGGTAAAGTGAGCAGGTCCAGGGACACTTTCTAGTCACAAACACGGTCATAGGCAAAGCAAAGAGAGATCAGACAGCACATTGCACAAAGGCATCAAATCATTTAGGTTAGTAAATAATAAAGAGATAAGTATATTTAAGTGTAATAGTACTGATAAATAGATACATTTGACATATTGTTACCCTTAATTTTTTGTAAAGAAGCATTTCATCTGGAAGGTAGAAGGTTCATCCCACAAATACAGAAATGAGAAACTACATTATAGATCACCTATTTAACTGTGTTACAAATAGAATTATTATAGCTTTATGAATGAATGTGCCAGAAGCCCATGTAAATTCATACAAATATGGTTTGTTTTGTTAAAGTACCTAGCATAAATATGAAACACGTAGTGCAAGCATACTATGTCCCATAGTTGCAACTACTTCATGATGTATATATGCAGCATTTAAATGGTATGCTTGCATAGCTAATTTACTTCTTACCTACTTCTAAAGTCCCATCCTGTTTAAATAACGTTGCTATTTCTCTTGCAAGATTTCCTGACACCATTTTTTATCTAGTTACTGCTTTCTTCACCACTTTATGCAACTTTTTTTATTTTTCACTGTATGTTGTGCATTTTCTCTGTCAGTGATAAAAGAAACATGTAATGGCTATCTTCATCACAGATGAGCAGGTCCACTTAGGACCAACCTGCTAATCCATTTAAATGGTAAATAAAGTAAAAAAAAAATTGCAGGGATTAAACACTTCTTAAGCTGACTAGTTAAGGAGAAAAATTTCTCAGGATCCACAGAAGAATGCAACAGAAGTTAGTAAACTTTAAGAACAATAATGATATTAAAAAATTGAAAAGGGGAGTATGCTGAACTTAATTTTTACCAGTAATATTCACTGCAAAATATGCCTTTTTGGACTGTAAAGATAATGAAAGATGCAGGCCTCTAAAGGACCTGTGGCATTAAAAAGTTCAACCATAGAACAAAATATGTGGAAAGACAGTAGCAGCTTTCCCATGTATTATTCTGTAGAGTTGCTGTTAGCCAAACCTCCAACTTGATTAAAAAAAATACCAAATATGACTAATGGAACATGCAGTGTCATTTTCTTTTTTCTTAAGCATCCAGCGTATGTTAACATACTCCTAGGGCAAGCATCACATATACTCGAGTGCCAAGAAAAGAAAACCTGCAGTTTTTTTAAACATTACTGGGCTCATAGCAATTAGGGTTCTGTGTATTCTAAGATTAAACAATTTAATGGCATGGTTTCTGTTTGTAAATGCATACAACAAAATGTGTGGCTAGAGTTCAAAGAGAAACAATTAAGGTTGGAAGCTCATATTCATTCCAGAAGTCTGTAAGGCCACCCATTGTTAACTACCAGTTAGCCAGTCCAGCATGCAATGTTAGTCACAGCATTGCCAAAAGAGTGGTACTTGTTATTTCCAGAAAATGAATACAAACTGAAATGAATTCCTTGGTATCTAAAGGTTTTGTATAAGGAAAATTCTGGAAGCCAGCCGTGCTAATTTAAGAGCAGTGAAATACAGGTCATTTTTTTACTGGGAAGTTTTCTGAAGGCAAGCTGATCCATATGGCTTCATATAAAACTTACACTTTCAAGATGCAGCTCTTCGTGTAGGCAAGTCTGCTATGAAGGCTTTAGTGTCCACTCTATAAATGGAAAACTCAGAGCCCAATGCTAAATATTAGATGAAGAGAGACCCTCATAAACATGTCCAATAGCATGCAACATGCCACAAGGCAGAAGCCAAGAATGTTGTAAAAAGACCTGTGCAGACTAAAGTAAAGGTCCATAAAAGACTTGCAACAGTTAAACAAAGCTCCTTTCTCAGGACCTGCTGCCTTCAGCAAAGGAACGTTATCTCACATTATGTGTTGTTAAACCAGAAGATGATAACGTTGTCAAGGAGCTACAGTAGATCATCATTCCAAGAAAGAAAAGCACCTTGGAACAACAAACCTGTTAGATGACAGTGCATACTGTCAACAGAAGGAAATAAAGCAGTTCTGCAGGGAGAACAGCCTCTGTAACTGTAAGGCTGGTCTTTCTATAGCCCAAGGCAATTTAAGGCCCCTGAGCCTCACCACCCTTAAATGCAAAGCTATGAAATATATCACAGTAGGACTTGTTTTCTGTAAACATGGGCAACTTTAATGTTTTGGACTTCAGTCAAATTGGTTTTGTGAAGGGCAGGTCCTATCTCCTAAACACAGGAAGTTTCTTTAAAAAGATTATAGAGGCTATTGCCCATGGTCACCTTTCATTCAGTGCCTACAGCTTATCTGACCTGTCCAAGGCTTTTGACACTATCCCCATTCTGTATCACTAAAATAATTGACAAACTTTAATGTAAACCCACACATTGTCCATTATATTGCAAAATGGTTATCCAGAAGAGACCAAGTTATGAAAGTTGCCAGTAGCCTCTCTGAATGTAAAATTTGAACTAGTGCGGTACCACAGGGATCAGTGCTGGATCCTTTCCTGTTTGGCATTTATTTTGCAGACATTAAAGCCAGTATCCCACAAATGTGATTTACCATGCTTGCACAATTGCAAGCTGGCCACTTTTGTCACTTATCCTCCATCAAACAACTCCAGTGAGGGCTGAAATATCCACATACTTCATATACCAAAAATGGTCTCAAGCTAAATATAAAAAAGTGCAGCATAGTAATGTTTAAATCCCACATCAAACATTATAAATTGTACCCTCTTCAGCCAGACAGTGATGTGACCTTCGTACTTATGCAGGCAGATCTCTCTCAATAAGTCATCTTAGTTCCACCATAGTCAAGAAATCCTCTGTCCCAGTTAATTTCCAGGTAAGTAAACTCAAAGTCCAAAGAAATAAACTTACTGCCACACTCTTCCCTTATTAGATCTATTATTGAATACAGTACCCTCTTTGGTATGTAGAAATCCAAGCATACCAAAGGGGGCATTGTATGATACGTACACATCTAAGCATGTTGTTCAACTGGAAAGGTCCCAACAATTTTTTTAAACACCTTTATTAAATTATCACTTAAGACATAGCCAAAAATACATTAACAAAAAGGAAAACCAACTTACATACATTGTACATCACACACATTTTCTTCTTGTAGCTGTCATCAGTCCAGCATTACTTAAGTTGCTGAATTCCTGCCTTCCCTTAAACCTCACTCTTCCTCCTCATTCTGAACATTATTCTGCATGTATTGCTCCCACAATTTCCATTTATTTATAAGTAATTTGCTCCATCCCTTTTCTAAAGATCATTATTTCAGTCCTTTTATCCCTTTTATAATATTAAATACTTCAAATACAGTTTAGACTTTTGATTTAAATTTTCTAGTAATTGTCTTTTGTCAGCCACCAGAATTAAACTTAAGACCTTACTATGTCTAACAATTCACATCTTATGTCTTAGCTCAAAAGAATCACTCACTTAGTTACCACAATTTGCTCACCCAATATTTCTGACATAATACTTTGTAGGGAAGTTTTAAAAAAATCTGTTATCTCGTTACATTCCCAAAAACCTATGATGTTAAGTTGTCAATCTCGCCTTCGTTCTTGCTGGATGGGTTCGGAGCCGAACCTTGGCTCCGACTCGGCCTAATACTAAAGCTCGAGAGCTATTTTTACCGGCTCGAGGCTATGCTATGTCCCATAATGCTAGGCGTCATATACCCAGATCTTGTTTGCCGCTTCAGCTACGAGGTTGCGTTTTCACCGGCTCCAGGTCGTATTTAAAATTGTTTATATTTATAGTTAGTTTTTGATTGATATTTTTTCCCTAGATCTTTTCTAGTAGTGTTAGTAGTCTCCCGACTAGTCTTACCTCCCTTTATTAATAGTTTTCCTACTCTTTTCCACCTTTAAGGTGGTTAGGCCTTTACCCCCCCCCCCCTTTTTATAGTAGGTTTGTACAGTAGGTTTGTACACATGTTCCTTTCAGTAGGTGTGTGTGTGTGTGTGTGTGTGTGTGTGTGTGTGTGTGTGTGTGTGTGTGTGTGTGTGTAATTTTGTTTTGTTTTATTGTAGTAACTTTAAGAGTGTCTGTCAAGTGTTGTGTGTGTGTGTTTGTATACTTGTTTAGACTTTTTTGTCCCGTTCCTGTGGTATCATGTCTAAGGATACCAAGATATCGGGATTCAAGAAGTGTGACTTGTGCTGTCAGAAGATGTCTCTGACAGACTGTCACACTTCTTGTGTGTATTGTTTGGGCCGTCTGCACCTGCAGGACTCTTGTTCCATCTGTCATGCTTTTAGCCCAAGAGTCCTGCAGGAGCGTAGAAATAAGCTCATCCTAAGGGGCTTATTGAAGCCCAAAGGCTCTCCTACCAAGCCTCTGTCAGGAAAACCTTCTAAGCCCGCCAAACCATCGGCTCCATTTCTGGAGCCAGCTCCGAGCGGACCTTCTTCTGCCTCGTCAGTTCCGGCCGGAACCGATACATCGAGGCCTCAGTCGGCTCCGACCTTGGCGTCGGAGCCATCTCCAAGCCGAAAGCGTTCCCGATCTCCTTCATTGAGTTGGTCAGGTCGGCTCCGAAGTCCCCTTTGCTGTCGGACTGGAGCCATAAGTCTCACTCCTCTAGATCTTCCAGGCTTTCGGACCACAACCTCGAGAGGGTAGTCAGTAGGCTTTTGAAGTCGCAGGCGCTCGCCCAGTTATTGTATAGCCCATCTCAACAGACAGTGGCTTCCCCAATGCCTGCTCCAGTTCCTCCTCCGACTATTCCTTCGAGCTCGGAGCCGGAGGCCGTCGGGGTTGGTACCGTGGGGGCGTTGGAACCGATTCCACCCTTATCGGTTCCTTCGTCGGCTCCGAGGCTCCGTCCTTGGAGGGATCCGGCCCCGGGACTCCCTCGTCAGTTCCGAGGGGGCGAGTGACATCGGACCCTTGTCCGACCACGTTCTCCCTCTCGGAGCGTCGGCGCAGGTGAGCTCGGCCCCATCGGCCTCTGAGCCGTCCCTCTCGGTGCCGGGAGGAGCTCTCATCTCTTCGGAGCTGGGTCCCTCCTCTCTGCCTGATAGGGGCGCCTTTGAGGTCATGAGGAGCGTGCTGTCTCCTATACCGGCGCCACGGTCAGCCCCATCAGCCCCTCCTTCCATGGTGCCTGCTTCGGCCTCTGCCTACCCTCCCGAACCCAAGCATGGAGAACCAATGCTCCAGGTCACCCCATTGAGCGTATCCTCCTCTTCTGAGGCCTCCCCTGATCCTGCGGGGGAGCCCCCTCAGAAGAGGACATGCAAGAGGAAGCATGTGGACTCCCCGGAGTCAGTGACATCTGACACCCACCTGGATGATTCGGAAGGGTCCCCCTCTGAGGATGTCTCATTTTCTGACATCCTAGAGATCCTTAAACAGAGGGGGGTACTGGTCTGCCCTCAACCCTTCCGAGGACGAGTCAGTGTACCTGGTTCTCGCCCTTCCACCTCCTGGGTGTCTCTGCCTTTCGACCCACTCATGGAGGTGGTGGCTCGGAAGGCATGGACGTCTCCGGATACTATGGAACCAACCCCCCGGAGGCCCACAAAATTTATTACAGCCCCTTCGGACAAGCAGTTTCTCACTAAGGGCATCCCTGTTGATGCCATGGTGGTGGCAGCGGCCACTAAGGAGGAGTTGGCTGACCCTTCAGTTCCTGTCCATCCTCCTAATAAGGAATCTAGGACTATGGATAGGTACGGCAAGCGGATGTTTTCTTCAGCGACCTTTGCCATGCGTTCGCTGAATTACTTGTGCCATTTCACCCGTCTTCAGAGAGACCTTCTCAAAGAACTAGGTGATACCTTACAGGACCCATCAGCTGCGGGGTCTCAGGAAAAGATCAACTCCCAGCTATGGACCCTGAACTCTATTGTAAACTCCTCCATGTGGCTCATTTCCTATGCCGCCGATGGAGCGAGTAGGGCTGCAGGCACGGGCGTTGCTCTAAGGAGACACGCCTGGATGCGGCTTTGCAACTTTGCCAATCCCTTCAAGGTGTCCTTCACTAACACCCCCTTTGACGGTTCTGCCTTGTTTGGACCTCTAGTGAAGGATACATTGACCAGGTGCGAGTAGGAAGGCAAGACTCTCTCTGCCGTAAGAGTCCATTTTTCTACCCCTTCTAGACCATACCTTAAGGGTTAGAAAGGTGGGAAAATGTGGTTCCGCAAACCTCAGGGAGTACTGCCTGACACACATGGTGAGCTTCCCTCCAGAGGCAGAGGAGGGAACAATAATAGACACCGCCCGAGGGGGCAGGGGGGTTCCGCAGAATCAGGGTAGCAGAGAATCTTTCTCTGACAAACCCTTCCAGCACCCCTGAGAAGCTGCCCGACTGTCCACCTTCGGAGGCAGACGGGAGAAGACTATCACTGCAGCCAGAAACCTGGCATTCCCTCATGCAAGACAAATGGGTACAGTCGATCATATCCGAGGGCTACAGAATTCCCTTTATTCACACCCCACAACAGCCAAAAGGGCCCCTTCCAGATGTTCCACTCGGTCTGAGGGATCTAGCAGCACTAGAAATTTCAAAGCTGCTAAGAAAAAGGGCCATCCAGCCAGTCCCAGCAGACCAACAAGGATCCGGTATCTACTCCAAGTTCTTTTTGGTACCAAAAAAGACAGGGGACTGGAGACCTATTTTGGATCTCAGCGGGCTGAACAAGTCGGTTCAAAGAACGAGGTTCCTGATGGTCACGCTACAGTCCATTCTACCCTTTCTGGGTCAGGACAACTGGATGTGCTCTTTAGACCTTCAGGATGCGTACTACCATATCAAGATGAACAGGCGCTCCAGAAGGTTTCTCCGCTTCCGTCTGGGAGCCAGTCACTACCAATTCAGAGCCCTGCCCTTTGGCCTCACCACAGCCCCCCAGGGTGTTTACCAAATACATGGCAGTGGTTGCGGCTCACCTGAGACTACAAGGATTCCAGGTGTTTTCCATATTTAGACGACTGGCTCCTTACTGCCACCACCAGGCATCAACTACTCCAATCCAGAGATTACGCTGTACAAACATGCAACACGCTAGGTATCTCTATAAATTTCAAAAAGTCTGCATTGTCGCCTTGTCAGTCTATTACCTTCATAGGCGCCGTTTTAAACACAGTAGAGCTCTCAGCAAAACTACCCACACAAAGAGTTTCAGACATTCGTAACCATGTTCAGATCCTTTTACAGGAGAGCAGATTCCAAACCAGATTTGTACTAAAAACACTTGTTCTCATGGCAGCAGCAGTCACTTTACTCCCCCTAGCTCGTTTTCATATGCGGATCCTGCAGTGGATGCTATTTTCCCAGTGGTCCTTTCAGCAGCTCCCCATGTCACACACCATTCTAATCACTCAGTCATGCAAAAGACACCTTTCTTGGTGGATGGTCTCCCCTCAAGTACTCCAGGGCAGATCTGTGGTACTTCCTTCTCCTGTTGCTACTGTGACAACGGATGCCTCCCTGATCGGGTGGGGGGGGGGCATTTTCGGGGCAGGACAGTCCAGGGAACATGGCAACCCTTTGAATACCACTTGCACATAAATGTCTTGGAAATGAGAGCGGTACTTTTAGCGTTGCAGGCCCTTCAGGACTCTCTACCCACCGGGACTATTGCAATTCAAACAGACAATATGTCTGTAGTGTGGTACATCAACAAGCAGGGCAGAACCAGATCCTCCCCCCTATGTCGAGAAGCACTCATACTTCGGCAATGGGCGATCTCTTCTCAGTGGTTTCTGGTAGCAATGCATATTCCCGGGAAGTCCAACGTCATAGCGGACAGACTGAGCAGAGCCATTCTCATGCCTCACGAGTGGTCTCTCAACCAGACAGTAGCGGAAAGAATTTTCAGAAGGTGGGGTCAGCCTTGCTGCGACCTTTTTGCAACACCTCTAAACAGCAAGTGCCCAGACTTCTTCACCCTTTTCCCTCTCCCAAGTCTACCCCCCAGAGACGCTGTAGTTCACGATTGGCCCCGGGGTCTTCTGTATGCATCCCCCCCCCTTTCCCTTGATTACTCAATTAATCCAGAAAGCAACTGCCTTGAGAGCCAGGATAATCCTCATTGCCCCTTAGTGGCCTCGACAAATTTGGTTTCCGTTCCTGCAACGTCATCTACTGGAGCAGCCCTGGCATCTGGACCCAGTGCCAGATCTTCTGACCCATCAATCGGGCAGGCTGCATCAGTCCCCTCGATCTCTCAACCTCACAGCTTGGTTACTCCACTTCCAACCCTGGCCAGGCTTCCCCTTATCTCTCAACCAGTTCGCGATATCATCCTCGCTTCTCACAAGTCTACTACCAGAAAGACTTAGGCTAGCAAATGGAAGTGTTTCTCTGTCTGGGCAGGGGAAAAACACATGGACCCCCTTTACGGCTCCTGTCCAGACAGTTCTAGAGTTTCTAGCAGAACTCTTTCGATTGGGCTCCCCCTCAGCCACCATCAGAGTTCAACTGGCAGCTATTGCAAATTTCCACGTTGGCTTGTCAGAGACCAGCATCATGTCCCACAAACTTTGAAAGCCTTTGTAAAAGGTACCCTTTTACTTAGGCCCCCGGTTAAGGACCCTCCCCCACCATGGGACCTAAATTTGGTACGGTCTTCTTTAATTCTTCCTCCCTTTGGCTTCTTGTTCGTTGAGGTTGCTCTCGTGGAAAACACTCTTCTTAGTAGCCATCACCTCAGCAAGAAGGGTCTCGGAACTTCAAGCCCTTTGTATTCGCCCTCCTTATCTTGTTTTTCACAAAGACAGTGTGTCACTTAGGACTAATCCATCCTTTTTACCCAAAATCTCAGAGAAAAATCTGAATCCGACCATAGATCTTCCAGTCTTCTTCCCAAATTACACCAATAGAGCTGAACGAAAGTTACATTGTTTGGACGTTCACCGTCAATTACGCTTCTACCTGGATAGAACTAAGCAGATGAGAAAATCAAACCAGCTCTTCCTGTCTTATGCGGAAGGGAAGAAAGGCCAACCAGTCTCTAAGGTAACTTTGTCCAGGTGGTTGTCCTGTCTTATCATGTTGGTCTATTAGTTGAGGAACAGGGAACTTCCTACTAAGCCTAGAGCCCATTCAACCAGAGCTTTAGCTTCTTCAATAGCCTTTCAGGCAAGATTGCCAATGGATTCCTTTTGCGCAGCGACCACTTGGGCCTCTCCTCATACCTTCATTTCTCATTACAAGCTTGATATGGCCTCTAGAATCTGGCTGATTTTGGTTCCACGGTACTCAAGAGTTTGTTCCATTCAGCCACCCAGGATTTAGGTGCTAGGGACGCTGTCCCATCCAGCAAGAATGAAGGCGAGATTGACAACTTAACACTGAGAAGTTATGTACTTACCATAACGTTCCATGTTAGTTGTCTTCTTCTCGCCTTCTTTCTTGCGTCCCACCCTCCATCCCCCTAGCCTGGGAAGATCTAGAGTACCTTGTGAGAATTATTGCCACCTCAGTTATTTCCCCAGCTAGCTCCCTTGCTCCCTCTTTTTTGCTAGCTCTTCTAGAGGGATATATATATATATATATATATATATATATATATATATATATATATATATATCTTTCTCTTTTTTGTATCTATGATTAGGTGGATTATTCTCTGTTGTGGTGGGACATATATGTCCATAGTGTTAGCTATCAAACGAGATCTGGGTATATGACGCCTAGCATTATGGGACATAGCATTGCCTCGAGCAGGTAAAAATAGCTCTCGAGCTTTAGTATTAGGCCGAGTCGGAGCTGAGGTTCGGCTCCGAACCCATCCAGCAAGAAAGAAGGCGAGAAGAAGACAACTAACATGGAAAGTTATGGTAAGAACATAACTTCTCATTCTCAGGTACCTCGTTCTTCCCCATCACACCTCCAGCATTTACTATCTACCCAAGGAAAAATTATTTGAAGTCTGCTTGGGGTATAAAAATATATATATATATACAAACACTTCCAAGCAAAGATCCTAAGCATTCTGGACATTGTGGCATACTTGGGAGCCATAAATTTGTCCTGCCATCGTTCTATTATAAACTGCTTTTTCAGTCTCTATTCCCAATCTTCTCTAAACTTCTCTGAGTCTTCTAATTATCATGCAACAATTACAACAGTTTTTAACCAAATACATTAAATCCTTCAACTGTCCCAATAGATAAGCATGACTCTCCTTTTCGGTGGTAGCTTATTGACTTCTTCAATGTGACCTATGTCTTGTTTTTTAAACACTGAAAGAGCTGGTTCTATTTGACTTCCTATATCTTCACAAAGCTAGTCTCTTTTTAGAAACTTGCATTAATGACCTAAAGCTACACCAACAAAATAAACGACTCGCTCACTGGAAGGATAGGTTCTTAACTTATTCACAGCCTTTGGAGTAACTTACTGTTGTGTCAACGAAAGTACTATGTTGGCTAACTTAAAAGCAGGTCTGTATGACTGGATGGGTAAAAACAAATTTACCCAATGATTAACACGCCTGACCTGCTTGAATTTGGTAGGTGAGCATTATTAAATACTCATAAAAGGTACAAGAATGTTTAAGTGCATCTACTCAAAGATGTATATGGCTAGGCATGTTATGGTCCCTGTGATAGTTTATCTAATATTGTTCTCATTTTATTCTTGCACCTCCACAACCCTGAATCTGTAAATTCACTAACTCCAAGATTGTACAGCTGTGGGTATAAGGAGAAACTAGCCTATAGCGCTGTGATCTCGCTAATTTAAGTGCTGGTGGCTTAATAAACAAATTAGATTATTTTATAACAGACTATTTCCTTTACAAGTTACTTGGTGAAATAATATCCAAGCATCCCTGTTATCATGCCAGCATATATTTCCTTTCCCTCTGAAATGGATAAGTACTGTGACCCCTACTAAGAGGAAAAGTACTGAACCATAAAGGTGTTATGGAGCTGATATTTGAAGCCTGAGAAAATGCAGCTGTAGGAACATTTCTGACAACAGTGCCCCTGTAAAATGGAATATATTTCATCACCAGTGATGGCATAGTTAGAAGATCGATGATACAGGGCATGTATTTTTGACATTAGGTCTGGAACTTCCTTCAGCCTGTAATACTTGAATGCAGTTACAATGTATGGTAGGTTGCAATTGGTTGCTATGAAACATAGAAGATGCAAAGCAGGTAGACTACCATATGTTACAAAGAGGTGGTTGGGAGACTGTGAAAGTTGTGAATGCTGGCATTAACAGAAAGTCACAGTTTGTGGCATATAAAAGTTTGAAACTTGAGCTCTGCTGAACCTGAAAGTCAGAAACTGTACTACAGAAAATGCTAAAGGAAAATGGTGTGAGGAAAGCACTAGAGGCATTAGTATACAAATTAATTCACCAAAAGAGAAAATGTCAGTATGTTTGTTGACATATAAGCCTTTCCCGTAATAATCTCAAGCATGCATACTTTGTTTGGGTCAGCTCTCCATCATATCTTTCAGCTCATAAACAGCAGGCCCTGAAACAGTGGAAAATAAATCCTGATTTCACCTCTAAACCAGACAGCATTTTTTGTAAGGGGAGTTGCTTTTGCTGCACCCATGATGTGTGGGGGAGGATTGTCTTTCCCAATTCCCCTGCTAGCAATATATAACATCAAGGACACTATTGCTGTATGTGGAGGGAGTACTCTAATATACTGCAGACTTAGACTTGGTATAAATCCATCCAGTTTGCTGTTACAGTACCGTCAATCAGGGGACCCCAATTATGGATCTTGTTATTAGAACAAAAGTCCATTTTAGATATGCAGTGAATTAAAATATGCATTTGCTCTCTTATGTTTTGTTCATTTAAGAAACAGCATCCATGGATTTTGAAATTGAAATAGAAATTGGATGTGTAAAGACTTACCCAAGAAGTATGACAGCCAGTCACAATTGTATCAGATATAATTCATCTGTCTCCCATAAAGTAATCAAAAGTGGGGTCCAAATGAAATGAGGCATTTGTGAGCATATTCATAAGTGGCAGCAAATTAATAGATGGAACTCTGTGTGGAGATTGTGCATTCCAGGAAATGAGAAATTAATTCCTATTGGTCTTTCTCAAGATGGAAAGTCCTCAAAACTTCTGACATCTGTCTCTTGAGTGTGAGTCTTCACTGGCAGACTAAGTGGCCAGCTCTCAGATATTTATTTAAGCTCTTTAACAATTTGACATTTTCTTTCAAGATTAAAGAAATCCTGTAAAAGTTCTGTAGTGGCTCTATATAATCACAAGCAGCCAACAGCGTTGCCAAAGGGGTCAGTAATTGCAATGCTGCACCTGGACAGATCATAGTCATCAACTAAGCAGACTAAAACATGAACCGAGTCCTGAAATCAAAAATGTAACTTAAACTGACTAGTGTTCTGCAATTGTTGAATCATCACATCTTTGATACTAAATGTAACTTAAAGGCCTGCTTCAAAATTTATGTGTGAGTGAACACTGGCATAAGATACCAGTTCCATAAACTTAACACATGGCGTTAAGGGATATGTTGCTACTTTAACTTGTTAATTAAAAAGATCAAAACTCTTGGTTTCTTTGTTCCCCTATTGGACATTTACTCTAATGTTTTATTTTTTAATTGTACATCTGTCCTTTTGTTGCATCATTTTTTATGGTATGTGTTAGCTATTGCTACCATTTTGGTTTGGGATGTATCTAGACAGGGTTCATTGACCAGTCTGCATTCCTTAGTTATTGAATACTAAAGTCATTCGACTCCACTTTTACACAAACAAATTCTGTGTGCATTAGCACTAGCCTGGCTTCAGCAAAAAGATTACTGGAAGGTTTGCTAGTGTGTTTAGATTCAAAATCCATATGCATCTGTCATACTGTTTGGCATCCCTTCTAGGTCTTCCTGATGCAACCTCACTATTGCAAATGAATTTCCACTCTACAACTATAAAATTCCCTGCTGAAAGCTGATTATTTCTCCCAGAATTTTCTTAAGCTCATTAATAGCATTTTTTGGTAGAATATAAATACTTGCTAGTGTAATCCTCCTCTTCCCTTGCCAATAAACAGTTGCTGCCACAGATCTACCATTATTGTTTTTCCCTCTTCTATCACTATTGGAGCCCCTCTAGCAATCAGTATTATTATTCCTGCTTTTCTTTGTCCCTGATATTCTGCTTAATATCCATCATTAAATCCTTTTTTTGTCAAATTTACATCCTCGTTTCCACATCTCCTGCTTTATTGCTATTTGCACACCGCATTTCTTAATATAATTTAGTGCTCTTTCCTTTTTGTCTATACCCGAAAGGCCATTTATATTTAAACATAATGTGGATAAAGTAGCCATTATGATAAACAGCTGTCATTCCCACCTATTATACATGATAGTTTTTTGAATGTTTTTTCCAGCTTTTGTTGTATATACCCACACTGTGTAGCAGGCTTATCTTTTATAAGTTTGTTCCTTGCTTTCTTCCTTTAAACCTATGTCACATTTTCAAAACTTTTTGCTTTAATGAAACCCTCAAACAAAAAACTAAATACATTTTAAGAGCATCCCTATCTCCTGTTAGCTTAGAACAGATACACAAACCTGTGTACACTTTCAACAGATGAAGTTTAACCTTCCATATAGAAACAGTTGTCCCAAATCGACAGCGGCTCCTCCGGGCATTACCTAATCTAAAATTAAGGTCAGCCATGCTAAAACCCATGATGTTCTGTAGTCCTATCTCTCCTTCATTCTTACACATGGGTTCGGAGCCAGTCCTCGGCTCCCACTCTGTCTATTACAAAGCTCAAAGTCTTCTAGTTGGCTCATGGCTAGGTAGGTATCCCATGGTGCACCAGTACAATCCCCAGATCTCGTTTGCCGTGTCTATGAGTTCAGATGTACTTCTTGCTTGGCCGTGGCTGTTTTACTTTTTTTTTCTATTTTTACTGTATTACACTTTAACTTTACAATTTATATGGTTCTTGATAGTGTTTAGTAGTATTACAAGTAATTTCAGACTTGCTGAAGTGTTTTTCTTGACTTTAGATTACATATTGTTGAGAACTGGTTAGCCATTGGCCTTGTTGTTCTTGTTGGTATCCTGTGTGTCATTCTTTTTCTATTTAACGTGCGTATTGCACTTATGTGATGTTTTCAGAGTTTATTGTTAACGAGTTTGGAATTTAAATAGTTATTACTTAGATATTTAGTGTTTCCGGTTAATGTGCGCATTTGCGCTCGATTTACCTTTTTTCGTGTGCAGTGTTTCTTAGTATTAGGGAGTTGGTATTTAGACTATTACCTACTTAGATATTTAACTTGGATATTTAGCAATTCAGTTGGCGTAAAGGGTCTTTTGATATTTCTGACCCTTTTGTTCTACGACTTAGTGTTTGAGCATAGATTTCACTGAGACAGTTTGGACATTTACATATTCCGTATTTGTGTGTGTGCAGTCTAGTTAAGTTTTCTGACCTTCTAGTCTTTCTTTCTATCTAGGTCAATTTAAGTTAGAGGACCTAGTTCTCTGCTCTTTTCTCTTCCCAGGGCTAGGCCCGTTTGAGTTAGAGGACCTAGTCCTCGTGGCGTGTGTGTGTTAGTGTGGTAAGGGCTAGGCCTGTTTACTTTAGAGGACCTAGTCCTTGTTGTGTTTGTGTTGTGTTTTTTCTGCTTCTCCGGGTAGCATGTCTAAAGAGGCAAAAGACCATAAACCCTCGGGTTTTAAAAAAATGAGTAAGGTGCTCCCAGAAAATGTCAGTTATGGATGGCCATAGTAATTGTGTTTATTGCCTCGGAGCCATCCATTTGCAGGAAACCTGTTTGTTTTTCCATTCCTTCAGCTCTAGAGTTCTTCAGAAGCAGAAGAACAAGCTAATTTTGAAAGGTCTCCTCAAGCCTTCATTCGAGGAAGACTTGGCCAGTTAGTCTTCTTCCTCGAAATCTCATTCCTCCAAAAAAGACAAGACTAAATCTACCAAGAGGCATTTCCCGGCACCATCCGGTGCTTCGAAACCACCTCCTAAAATGTCTAAGCCGGACAAGTTGTTGATACTGTGACTTCAGTTTTGGCCCCATGCATTTCGGAGCCGACTACTGATAGCAAACATCGGAGCCGGTCCAGAGATTCCTTGCTGGTCTCCCCAACCTTGAGGTCCCCTATCTTGCAGAGGTCCAGATCTCCCACACGGTCTTCCTGATCTTCCAGGAGCCTATCAGAGGAAGATGTGGAGTGAGTAGTGCTGAGACTCCTGAAGTTGTCTGCCTTGCCAAAAATGCTGTTGACTCTGACCCAGTCAGTTCCGGAGCAACATGAGTCCATTCCCCCTGTTGTGGCTCCTCCTCCAAGCTGTGCCGAGCTTTCGGAGCTGGAGTGTTTGGTACCACTGGTTGTGGAACCCCTCAGTTCCAATTCCACTTGAGGCTGTCTCAGAGCCGAGTTCAGCTCTGACACCTTTGGTGCCGTGCGTGGTGTCTAGGAACCGAAGTCCCGGTTGGCCCCGACAGGGACACTTGGACCCAAACCTCTTCAGTTCTGAGTCTCCCTCTCAGTGCGTCGGCTAGGGTGAGCTCTGATCCTACATCTATCTCAGAGCCGATGACTTCCTCTGTCTCCTCGGAGGTCTTCGGAGCCGGAGAGGTCTGCCTTTGAGATGATGCAGAGTGTGCTGTCCCCCTCATTGGCTCCACCCAGGGGTACTGACACTCTTCCCCCTCGGGCACCGACCTCCGTCTCAGCACCTACTCTGTCTCTCAACAGCAGAGACCCACAGCCTCAGGAGCCCCCAGTTGGTGGCTCCCAGTCTTCCGAGACCTTCCCGGAATATCCTTCTGAAGAGCCCCCTCAGAAGAGGACATGCAAGAGGAAGCATGCAGACTCCCAGGATGAGTCTCTTACCTCCGACACCAACCTTGAGGAGTCAGAAGGGTCCCCCAAGTCATCATCTGATGATGTCTCCTTTGTAGGCATCTTGGAGATCCTTAAGCAGAGGGGTGGCTGGCCCACTGTTACCCCTTCTGATGAGGAGTCGGTGTACCTGAAGGCTTTTACAAGGATTCAGAGAGATCTCCTTAAGGAGTTGGGAGATGCTCTGCAAGGTACATTTACTGAAAGAGTCCTTGATAAGGTGTCTGCTCAGTTGTCCACCTTGAATTCCATTGTTAACTCCTCCATGAGGCTGATTTCTTATGCAGCCGATGGAGCAAGCAGGGCAGGGGGTTTAGGAGTTTCTCTTCGGAGGCACTCCTGGATGCGCTTGTGTAATTTTGCAGAGTCGTTCAAGTCTACATTTACCAACGCCCCCTTTGACGGTTCTTCATTGTTTGGACCTAATGCAAAAGACACACTCGCCGGGTGTAAACAAGAAGGGGAAACACTGTCTGCTGTGGGAGTATGTTTTACTGTCCCCTCTAGACCAAACTTGAAGGGTCAGAGAGGTGGGAAGATGTGGTTCAAGAAGTCCCAGAGGTTTTTCCCAGATGCACAGGGTGACTCCTCCTTCAGAAGCGGAGGAGCCAAATGGTAGATGAAGCCCTAGAGGCAGGGGCGAACTGCAAAACCAGGGAGGCCGAGATTCAGTTGAGGCCATCCCTATCAGCGCTCCTGATGTGGGGCCCAGCTGTGCTTCTCTGGAGCCAGTCGGGGGTCACATTTCTTTGTATCCAGAAGCCTGGCTAAGCATCACCCAAGACAAATGGGTACAAAGAATTATCACCAGAGGTTATTCCATACCCTTTTCTCTTCCACCTCACGTTTCCAAGAGGATCCCGGATGTTTCACCCAATCACAGGGATCAAGCAGCTGTAGAAGTGAACAAGTTGCTCGCAAACAGAGTCATCCAAACCGTCCTCACAGACCAGGTAGGATTCGGAACTTGCTTCAGATTTTTTAGTGCCAAATCGTACAGGGGACTGGAGGCCCATCTTGGATCTCAGCAAATTAAACAAATCTGTAAAGAAGGACAAGTTCCAGATGGTGGCACTGCAGTCTATACTCCCTCTATTAGGGAAAGACACTTGGATGTGCTCAGTAGACCTCCAAGATGTGTACTACCATATAAAAATGGACAAAGCATCGAGGAGCCACCTACGCTTCCGGCTGGGAGCCAGTCACTACCAGTTTCGTGTTCTGCCCTTTGGTCTCACCACAGCCCCCAGGGTGTTCACCAAATGTATGGCAGTAGTGACAGCTCACCTGAGACGTCTAGGATTCCAAGTGTTTCCATACCTGGACGACTGGCTCCTGACCGCCTCCACCGGCATCTACTCCTTCAAACCAGAGATTCCACTATCCAACTTTGTGCCCAGTTGGGGATTACTATAAAATGGGAAAAATCTGCCTGATCGCCCTCTCAATTTGTGACTCTTATAGGCACAGAAATAGACACAGTCGCCATGTTAGCTCGTCTCCCTGCAGAAAGAGGACAGAACCTCATACAACAAGTTCTCCATCTACTTCCCCTTCAAAAAGTCAAGGCAAAGACAGTGCTGAAACTCTTAGGGACCATGGCCTCCACCATACTGCTAGTCCCTCTTGCCAGATTGCATATGCAAATTCTTCAATAGCTTCTATCGTCCCAGTGGTCCTTTCAACAACTGCCTTTATCCCACCACATCATTTTAACACAGTCTTGCAAAAAGGACCTCCGTTTCTGGATCCAACCCGACCAACTAACGATAGGCACTCCATTCCTTCCTCGCCAACCCATTGCTACTGTGACCACAGATGCCTCACATATAGGGTGTGAGGGGCATTATGTAGGCAGGACTGTCCAAGGCACATGGCAAGATCATGAGACGCACCTGTATATCAATGTCTTAGAGATGAGGGCGGTGCTTCTAGCGTTGGCAAGCACTTCACGACCTTCTTCCTCTTGGGACAATAGCAATCAAGTCAGACAACATGTCGGTGGTATGGTATCTCAACAAGTAAGGCGGAACCAGATCTTACCCCCTTTGTCGGGAGGTGATTCGTGTTTGGAAGTGGGTGATAACTTCCCAGTGCTTTCTAGTGGCAACGCACATCCCAGGGACAACCAACGTGATAGCCGACAAACTCAGCCGGGCAATCTTGATGCCTCACGAGTGGTCTCTAAAGCAGGAAATAGCGGAACAGATCTTCCACAAATGGGGACAGCCTTACGGCGATCTTTTCACCATTCCGATCAACTCCAAATGCAGCAGCTACTTTTCCCTTATTCCCCCGGGGGAGTCACCGGGAGACGCACTTGTTCATGACTGGCCCCTGGGTCTCCTTTATGCTTTTCCCCTTTTCCTCTCATATCCAAGGTGATTCAGAAAGCAAAACTGTTGGGAAGCAAATTGATTCTCATCACTCCTTAAATGACTCATCAGATTTGGTTCCCCTTTTTTGGGCCTCATCTACTAGATGATCCATGGACTCTGGACCCAGTGCCAGATCTCTTGACGCACATGTCAGGCTCTCTTCATCCCAGCCTCCACACCCTCAACTTGACAGCATGGCTGCTCCAGTTCCATCCCTAGTCAGGCTTCATGATTTTTCTCCTGCTGTGATGCGCATTCTTACATCTTTTCATAAACCCTCCACTAGAAAGTTATACACTAGCAAATGGAGAAGGTTTTCTATCTGGACTGAAGAAAGGAATGTTGATCCTTATACCACATCCATTTCAATGGTTTTAGAATTGTTGTCTTTACTTTTTCACCAGGGATCTGCTGCTTCCACAATTAGAGTTCAATATCATATTTGGCAGCAATATCATATTTTCATTTGGGTCAACATGAGTCTAACCTGATGTCACACAGATTGTGTAAAACCTTCGTTAAAGGTGCTACGTTGCTGAGACCTCCTTTTCAGGAACCGGTAGCTTCCTGGGATCTAAACTTCATCCTGTCCAAAATAACTTCTCCACCCTTTAAACCTGCTCATTTGTGCCCATTGAAGTTTCTGTCTTGGAAGACCATGTTTCTAGTAGCCATCACATCTGCTAGACTAGTATCAGAATTACAAGCACTGTCTATCAAGCCCCCTTATTTGATTTGATACAGAGTTTATCTTTGCACAAATCCATCTTTTATCCCTAAAGTGTGCTGTCATAATAACTTGAACCAAACTATAGAGCTGCCGGTGTTCTTCCCTAATCATTGCAACGCAGCAGAGTACAGATTTCATCAGTTGGATGTTCACAGACAATTACGGTTCTATCTACACAGGACTAAGGAATTCAGGAAGTCAGACCAATTGTTTGTATCCTTCTCCGACTCCAGATTAGGTCTCCAATTTCCAAAGTGACCCTTTTGAATTTGATTTCGAGTAGTATCTCTTTCATTTATTCTTCCAATGGAAAGCCTTTACCGTTCAAGATTAGGGCTCATTCTACACGATCCCAGTCTACATCTGCAGCCTTCCAAGCCAGGGTTCCAATTGATAATATTTGTGCAGCAGCAACCTGGGCTACCCCTCGCACTTTTATTACTCATTACAAATTGGACTTGACCTCTAGGGGTAGAGCCTCCTTTGGTTCCACGGTACTCAGGAGTATTTTTCTGAGAGCCACCCAAGAATAAGGTGTTAGGGAAGCTGTCCCATGTGTAAGAATGAAGGCAAGGTAGGACTACAGAACATAAAGAAGTTATGTACTCACCATAACGTTCCATGTTTGTAGTCCATCTCGCCCTTCATTCTTATGAACCCACCCTCCTACCCCCGTCCTGGAAGGATCTGGAGACAGAATAATTTTTCCATAACAGGTGGAGACCTTTCATTATTGTTGTTCTTTCTGGATAGCTTTAGTTCTGTCCTTCTATAGTTTAGCAGCAAACAAGATCTGGGGATTGTACTGTTGCACCATGGGATACCTACCCACGAGCCAACTAGAAGACTTTGAGCTTTGTAATAGGCCGAGTCAGAGACAAAGATCTGCTCTGAACCCATGTATAAGAATGAAGGGCGAGATTTACTACAAATATGGAACGTGTTATGGTGAGTACATAACTTCTTTTTATAGCCTGTGCTCCTACTTACACTAATTGCTGTCTCTTCTTTTCTTATCTCTGTTCCCCTCCCAGATGTGAAAAACATCTTGTATGCTTTCCAAAAACTTTTTGATCTGATATTGTTAATCCTCGTTCATTCCTTACGTATGAGTATCGGTTCCGACCTCGGAACCGAGCCGGCCATCTTCTAAGCTCACGTCAGCTACACACTCTCAAGCTAAAACTCTTACGCAGAATTCCCCTCTCCCTGTTACCTCAGATTTCGTTTGCAGCGTCGCCATTTGGTCGTGTCAAGCTACTTCTCTTGAGCCAAGTAAATATTTTGCTGTCATACTAGTCTAAAACAACTTTTTCTCTCAGAAAAGTTACTAAATTGTTTTCTCTTACCTTATCGCATTTAGCAACTATCCCTTCTTGAAATTTTTCAATCTTTTTTACCGCAAGGTATTTTCTTCTTTACCATCGTTGGTAGACCCCTTTTCTTCATTATCTTTGGGTATTTCTTGTACCATTGCTGATATTCTTTCTGATTTCCTTCTTTCCTATCGTGGCAGATAAAAAAAGGTAGTCCTGGATTTAAGAGATGTTCAGATTGTGGCCATAAATTACCTACTTCAGATGCACATTCTCTGTGTGTCTATTGCTTGGGTGTGCCTCATTTATCATTTGATCCGCCCTGTGGAATTTGTAAGAACTTCTCTAACAGGATGTTAATTGAGAGGAAAAATAAATTGTTACTGAAGGGGTTACTCAAATCTCCTTTTTCAGAGGCTATTTCTGGGTTGGAGGCTTCAACCCCTCCAAGATCCCGTAAGAAAAAGACTGATGATCATTCAAAGGCCAAATCTCTTCCTTCGTCCCCGGCTGGTGACTCCCACCAATCGAGACCCAAGAAGGCTAAGCTTTCTACTTCGGATCTGACTCTACCGGCTCCAGTGCTTTCGGTGCCTAGACATTCGGCACCGAGGCCATCAGCACCATCTGTGATTTCGGCACCGACTAGCATGCCCTTTACCATATCGGTACAGAGGGGTTCCTCAGTTCAGACTTTTCTACTGGCACCGACTATCCAGTCGGCGCAGACTGTAACCACATTGGCTCCAACACCTTACCCGGAACCGACAACTCAGTTATTGACACCGATTTTTTCAGTCCCAGCCTCGGCGCCGACAACCACTTCGGCACCAACCGTATTGTCAGTGCAGACCATGACTTCGGCACCGATGATTTCCTCGGTGCAGACACCTGTAGTTCAGTCTCTTATGGCACCATTGTTTTCAGTGCAGACTGGTGAGGTGGGCACCGAGCTTATCCCATCTCTGGATAGACCTGACTCTCCCTCAGTCGTCTCTGTGAAATCCACTAGAAGCCTCTCTGAACACGACGTGTTGCGTCTTGTGGATCAAGTGCTTTTGGCCAGAGGTATCCTGCCCCCCAGGACCTGTCCTTCCTTGAGAGGTGATCATCCTTTGCCAAAGACCCCTACTTATTCTCCTCCTTCATTGCCTTTGAAGCCCCTTGATATAGCACAGTCTTCCCCCTCTACAGTTCCCTTTATGGACCTCACTAAGGAACCGCAGTTGCCTTTGTGGCAGGAGAGATTTGCTACAACTTAGGATGTCAGCTGTGGTGTACGTAATTTGGTGTTTCACAGCCATCCAGGGACTCAGAGTCGGCAGGCTGAGCCACGTAGGGGAGGGGTGACCCCTGTCCTGAACACTCACCCCTTTTCAGGTGGACCGGCCTGCCAACTAATGGAGAAGGCTTTGACGTCTGCTGGCGATACTGTGCTGTCAATTTCCCCACCCTCCTCTGGACCACAATGTACACAAGTCACTTCTAGCAGACACCGGACGCAAAGGCCTCAGGATGTACTCCCACAGGAAACCTCTTTTGCGTTGTCTTCCCCAGCTTCTCCGTCTGCGGAAGTTCATTGAAAAAGCTCATGCTAGAGGAAGCACATAGACTCCACAGAGGAGTCCCTTACTGAAGACACAGACTTTGATGATGGGGAAGGGTCCCCTCGCTCACCCTCTGAGGTATCCTTTGGTGATATCCTCAAAATCCTTACAGAGAGGTGACTGGCAGCCCTCTAACCCGAACTCTGAAGAGTCTGTTTTCCTGCAGGCCTTTCTCGCCCGGCCCCCTACCTCCTGGGTTACTCCACCTGCCGACAAACTGGTCTGGCTCGTTGTGTAGTGTGCGTGGAAGGCTCCTGACACCATTGAGGCCATTTCCCGGGGGCCAGATAAAATTTTGTCCCCTCCTGCTACTGACCCCCATTGGTCCAAAGGTCTTCCTGTAGATGCTCTGGTGGTGGTGGTCGCAACCAAGAAGGACCTGGCGGAAGAAGAAAGCCAGACTGTCCATCTGCCCAACAAAGAGTCATGGGCTCTGGACAGAATAGGGAAGCATACTTTTGCATCAGCGACCTTTGCAATCAGGTCCCTGAATTATATGACACACTTTACCAGGCTTCAAAGGGATTTAATTTCTGAGCTCTCTGAAACTTTTGCTGGTGCCGTGCCTGATGAGGTCCAAGCTCTTATCTTTAAAGTTAGTGTGTTAGGGTATTGTATAGTATTTTGTCTTTTATACGTTTTCCCTATATTGTGTGTGTTTTTTAGTGGCTGTAGGTTAGTTATTGATAAGGGCTTTAAAACATGTTTAGTTTGTGGGCAGAAGCTCCCCTCACAGGATGCTCACAAACTATACGTGTATTGTTTAAGGGCTGCCCATCTGGATTCCCCTTACTCCATCTGTGAGGGCTTTGGCACCCTTGCCATTAATGAGAGGAGTGAAAAAAGGAAAAACAAGAGTGCACCAATGGCTGTGTTAAATCGTAGATGTCACAAAAACCACGAACAGCTGCAGCTGGTTGACCATTTATTGTAAAACACCAAAAACAGGATCCAAAAGTAAGCGCTTTCACGTCCAAGAATGACGCTTCATCAGACTTCATGAATCACTGTAATAAAACACACTCTTTATATGCAGCCTAAGTCATGTGCTAATTACAATTAATCAATTAAAGCACTTAGTTTGAAGTAGGACTCAGGTTAACTCATACATTGCTGGAAACTCTTAAAAATACACTTTATTAAAACATATATATTTCTTTAAAAACTGATATATCTAAAATCTGCCTTGTATAAACCTAGGTCAGAAATCTATATATGTATATACATATATCCTGTGATGTAATTTAAAAACTAATGTTTTAAGGGTCGTCCCGCCAAACAGGGTTTTAGTGTAATTTTATCATTTAATCCATGAATGTGTGCTTGCAGTCTCACTACCCATCTATTTTCTAACTCCTCTAACTTGTTTTTATAATTGCCTAACCTGTGTGTCTTTGTAACTTCTCCAGGACTTTAAATTTAAAAATATGTCTAAGTCCATTCTCAAGAACATGTTTGGCTAAGGCGTTATTAGTGTTTTCCTTGTGTATGGCATATATATGCCCTCTGATTCGTTCTCTCAGTGTCCTATTTGTTTTACCTATATAGAACTTGAGGCATTCTTGGCAGTGGGCTAAGTATACTACAACTGTAGTCCTACAATCTGCATATCCTTGGAACCTGTATATATGTTTAGTGATCGGATGTTCAAAAGTTTGGTGAACATCTATAAATTGACATTGATTACAAGAACGACAAGGGAATGTACCTGTTCTATTGGACTTACAAGAATCTTTCCTATTATTGTCATAGCATAAAATCATATTAAGGGATTTCATATTTTTGTAAGCTATGCTAGGTTGGTCAGTTATCAACTCTCTGATCTTGTCATCATGTGTAAGTAATCTCCAATTGTTGCTAATAATACGCTTAATATAGCTATTCCTGTTGGTATAGGAGATGGTAAGCCTAGTTTTAGCTATTTGCTTCGAGCTTGTTACAATGGACAATGGTTCTTTGTCGATCCTATGGAAAAATGGAATTCCCTTGTCAGTCCTATGCCTATCATTTTTCATCATGGCTCCCTTTATCTCTCTGTTCTTGTATCCTCTGGATGTGAAATTATTAGCCAACTTGGCCACATGTTGTCCATATACATCATCCTGAGTAGTTAGCCTAGATAATCTCATGGCTTGATTTTCAACAATATTGGAATACACATGATGGGGGTGCATGCTGGTTCGATGTAATAGAGATTATTCCTCCAACATGTCTTTCTAAACAATTCTGTATTAATGCCCAAGTTTGTCTTAGTTAGCTTCACATCAAGAAATTCAATAACTTCTTTAGAATGGGTACTCTCAAACTCTAAGAAACTTGTTGTACCATTGATGTATTGGACAAACTGTTGTAACTGCTGTTCTGTTCCCCTCCATACAACAAAAACATCGTCCACAAAACGACCATAATATTTGAGATGTTCTGAGTAGTCTGAGTTCCCCAAGACATATGCTCCCTCCCAATATGCCAATACCATATTGGCATAAGAGTTCGCATATGGGGTCCCCATGGCTACTCCCTTCCTTTGTAGATAATATGTCTTATCATATAACATCACATTATTCTCAAGAATAATTTCTAGCAATAACGTCCATCTAATGATCAAATTGTTACTTATATTGTTCTCAAGTAAAAATAATCTTGTGTATTCAATACCTATTGTGTTGGGTATGGATGTGAACAGCGACTTAACATCTAGGGTCACAAAAAGGTCATTTTCGTCGATATTCTCTATTTTATTGAAGTTGGCCAAACCCTTCAAAAAATGTTCCGTGTCCTTTAATACATATTTGGAGTTATTAACTATGGGTTTAAACATTTTATCTAAGTATATCGATAGGGGCTCTGTCATCCATCCCTTACTAGAGACAATGGGTCTCAATGGGGGGTTGAACAAATTTTTATGTACTTTAGGAAGTCCCCTAAAGGTGGGGATCAATGGACTTTCAACTATAAAGTATTTGTACAACTCTGAGTCTATAACATTGCTCAATAATAAATCGTATAAATGTCCATGTACATTCTTAATTAACTTATTTAAAGAACTGCTATTCAATTTTTGATAGGTATCATGATCTGACAACATATATTCCATTTTATCATTATACATCTCCTTATCCAATATAACAATTGCTCCTCCTTTGTCTGCCTGCCTAATAATAATGTCCATGTTGTTCTGTAGGCTTATAATAGCGTCCCTCTTATCTTTAGTTGTGTTATAAAAATCAGGTTTTACATGACCATTATTATAAAGTTCATGCAAGTCTTTTTCGCAAGCTCGTTCAAACGCATCCAGTAGAGAATTGTGTGGAGGCATGAACGTGGATGGCTTATTAAAATGTTTGAAATCACTGCTATCATATTTGCCATCATCACCAAACAGTAACTTTAAACCAATATTTCTTGTGAAAAGTTTGATGTCCATAATTATATCCGCTACATCTGTATAACTCGAAAGGATGAAGCTCAATCCCTTATTTAAAATAGACATTTCATGCTTAATGAGCACATACCTGGAGATATTGAGAACTAAGTTCTCTGTATCGGTTTCAATGCTTTCCTCTGTTGTAAATACGTCTCCTCGGTGCTCTTTCTTTTCCCTTGCCTGTTGTTTGACGGCCAAGTCCTGTTCTCGAAGGACTGTATGGGTAACGGAAGAGTCGGAAAGCCCTCCGTCTCCAAAAAAACTTCTTCTGTGTCTGTATTTAAAAATAAATCCATGGTAGACTGCTTCTTGCGGGCATCCCTATTGATGGTAGTTTCCAAACCACGAGACACGTCGCATGGAGGTAAGTTCACTTCTCGTTCCGAGTGAACCATGGCTTCCACTGTGACTTGCCGCTTGGCGTTATAGTTAGGTTGCGCTACATGCATAACCGTCTTTGAATTACTTGCTTCTTGGTTGGGAAGCCCTGCCTTCAGGGCATCGGCTGATGTCATAGTGGGCGTGTTGAATTGTACTCCTAGTGCCCCATTCGAGGGTTTGCGAAAAGGCTTAGATTGATGAACCTCATTACGGGGATACCTAGGATTGTTCTCCCTCGGCCAAGAGAACACTTGACCCTTCTGGAAGTCTAAAAAGTCTCTTTCCAGCTTCCTTTTTTTATCTTGTAATGATTTGTTGTCAAGAGTAGACAACATCATTCTTAAGTCATTGTTCAAAATCTCAAGTTCTTTGGCATTAAGTATCTTAGATAATTCCATTTCCTGATTCCCAATCTCAGTCTTGAGTGCTTTCTCTAGCTGTTCATATTGCTCAGTCAAAATCTTCATGTAAGCAAAACTTGTTTCAAGATTGAGCTTTTGCCATTTCGCCAAAAGCTCCGGATAAGCTGTACCGAATGTAGGCATTTTTAGTATTCTCAAGGCCCTCGGAACGAGCTTAAAGCTGAGGCATGCCTCCATGTGTAGCTTTTGCCATTGTACAGTCTTTAACTTTTGTAGCTTCATCTCTAACCGCCTTGTAATTAAAATGACATCCATATCATGTTGTATTCTATTACATTCTTTGTCATTACTGCATAGTTCCTTGGTTGAAAGTTTAAGTAAAGGATTACTACTTATCTCAGTTAGGTCACGTAGACCAATAAATCCATTGTATTCAAGGGTTTGTATTTCATCCATTGAACTGGGTTCCACAGCCATGTCCCTCGCAATAAATCACAAAAAACAATTCAGGAACAAAAGATGAAATTGCCGGGTAAAGCACTCTGTAGTAACAGTCAAAGTGAAAAAAGGAAAAACAAGAGTGCACCAATGGCTGTGTTAAATCGTAGATGTCACAAAAACCACGAACAGCTGCAGCTGGTTGACCATTTATTGTAAAACACCAAAAACAGGATCCAAATGTAAGCGCTTTCACGTCCAAGAATGACGCTTCATCAGACTTCATGAATCACTGTAATAAAACACACTCTTTATATGCAGCCTAAGTCATGTGCTAATTACAATTAATCAATTAAAGCACTTAGTTTGAAGTAGGACTCAGGTTAACTCATACATTGCTGGAAACTCTTAAAAATACACTTTATTAAAACATATATATTTCTTTAAAAACTGATATATCTAAAATCTGCCTTGTATAAACCTAGGTCAGAAATCTATATATGTATATACATATATCCTGTGATGTAATTTAAAAACTAATGTTTTAAGGGTCATCCCGCCAAACAGGGTTTTAGTGTAATTTTATCATTTAATCCATGAATGTGTGCTTGCAGTGTGCTTGCAGTCTCACTACCCATCTATTTTCTAACTCCTCTAACTTGCTCCTACTGCTATTGGAACTGTCTGGGTATCTTCCTTCCACATTGCTCTCGTTTCTACCTGCAAATTCTTATATTTTTTACTTTGTGTCTCTCTGTCCGCAAGACATTGTAGTCACTGGGTGTTGTGATCAATGGTACTTTTGTCTTCTTTTCATGGACCACTATATCCGGTTTTCTAGCATCTATCTTTATAACTGTTAGCAATGGTTGATCCCATGTGATGTAGACTTCATCATTTTCTAAGATGTTTTGTGGCTCATTTTTTTAGTGTTTTTCAGCCACTTCAGTACCATAATGTTTGCACAATACCCAATGCAACAGTCTTGCCACATTATTATGCCTTTCAGTATACAGTCCTTCTGCTATTAGTATGTCACAACCAGCAACGAGGTATGCAACTGTTTCCAATTCTGCTTTACAAAACCTGCATTTGTCTGTTTCTCCCACATGTTCAATGGACTTTGCAGACCAACATGTATGTAGCCCACTATCTTGGGCTGCCGATATTAACCTTTAATCTCTTGGTTTGAATTCGCCACTCCTTAACCATTCCTGTGCTCGATCCTGATAACATAGGATGTTCTTCATGTTTCACTGTTGCAGTCATCACATTTGGGTTATCTGCCTGCAGGTAGCCCTCAGCCGGCCGGAATACCAGAGTCTTGGGATTTCTGTGACGGATGCTGTCGCTTCTTCCATGACATCAGGTCGTCAGGGGTATAAAACATGCAGCCGAAGCCATTACATCAGTCTTTATTGCTGTGCGGTGGCCGAAGCACAAGCAGTTCGCAAGTGCCGGTCGTCCGACTCCTGAAATTTTCATTTTTCGAGTTTCAGACCTGAAGTCTTCTAAAAGATAAGTACCCCGTTGGGGATCCTTTTTTCTTGCTCTAACCGATGTCAGAAAAAATTAATAATTGTCTTGCCTGTGGAAAGCTAATACCTCACAGAGATTTTCATTCTTACTGCATCACCTGCTTAGGCCCAGACCACGATGGCCCTCGCTGTCAGTTTTGTGCCTTGTTCAACGCCCGAACTATTAGTCATTTGGCTATTTTTGTAGCTGAATTCTTTTGCTCAATCTCCATACTCCGAAATGACTTCAGTAAGCCATCTGACTGCCGATCTTCAGAAAAAATGAAAGGATAAAGACAGAGGCAGACTGCATAGGTTCAAGGCTGCCGAGGACGCTAATGTTAAGCTAGTCGCCAGTCCGCCGGTACTCAGTGAGGCACTTTCGCTACCCATGGTGCCCGCTTCTACAGATTTGCAGGCCTCTACCGAGACCCATTTGGAGTCCAGTATGCCGCGAGATGCTTCTTCGACTATGGAACCTGTGCATATCTCTACCTTGGATGGGTCCAGCGCCGCTGTGCAGGCACCAGCTTCTGAAGGTGTTTACAGGCCTTCCGATTTTCATATTAAACCGACGACTTCCTTTCCACCCAAAAATACTGAATTTCTAAGACCTAAAGTTCGCACTACGCCTAGGAAACCGACGACGAAAGTGCATTCTAAGGCCCACATGCCACAAAAGCAAATGATTAGAATGGCTGAGAAACCTCATTACTTTAATTAGGGAAGTCAGCCTTCCCCCTCAAAAAGACCCAGAACTGATTTCCCTTCTGATTCTTCTGATCAGGAATCTGATTACTCTGATCCTTCTTATTTCCAGGACATACCATTATCTACCTATGAGGATTCTGATGCAGAGGAATCCATTCCCTCTGCTTCCCCTCCAGAATATTTTTCCTTTGGTGAAACCCTGCACACTCTTAGAGAACATTTCTGCTGGGAGAGCCAGGACTACTCCCAGTCCAAAAAGAGAGTCAGGGAATTTTTAAGCTTGCCTCAGCACAGGCCTCTAGCTATTCCTCCTGTTCTGGAAGTTGTAGATGATGTCTTCCTGGAATCCAGCCTTACCCCTGATACCTTGCCTCCAGCTCCCAGGAAAACTGACAGGTACTATAGAGTGCCTGACTCCCACAAATTCCTTTTTAGGAATCCTACTGCAGATCCAGAGACCATTTCCCAGGGACCTAAAGACATTAAGGCTACAACTGTCAAAAATCCTACCCCTTTAGACAGGGATTCCAGGGCATTAGACAAATTGGGAAAAAAGCTATACATCTCTACTACACTTGCCAGTAAGGCTTTAACGTGCCAGTTTCATATCAGCAGCATTTTATGGAGCTAATTAAACAAAAAATGTTGTTGATTCCTGATTGTGCAGAACACAAACTTTTACAAGAGTTAATGCATTCTGCTAACCAAGTTGGTAAACATACTTTGCAATGTGGGTTTGATACTTTAGAAGCATCTTGCAGGGCTGCTGTCACTGGGTCTGTTCTTAGAAAACATGCTTGGCTTAAGGAACAGAACTTGCCAGATCATGTCAAAGCAAAATTACTGGATGCACCATTAAATCAAGAGCGTCTCTGTGGTAATAAAGCAGAATAAGTCCTCAAAAGAATGGAGGAGAAAGCTAAATCTATGCAAACTGTTAAATATTTCTTACCAGTACAGCTACCTAGATTCAATAGGTATTGGCCTTCAAAAAACTGGTCTTTTCCAGTCCCTTCCAGGCCTTCTCAGTCCAAACCCAGGGGCAGTAGACCACCAAGACTTCAGTCTCAGGTTATGCACAGATCTAAGCAATGGAGTGCTCCCATGTCCAAAACAGGGAGTAGAAAGCCTCCATCCTATGGTAAAATTGCACAATAACTTATCCTTAACTCTTCCAAGCCTTGCCCAAGTACTTGCACCTTTAGGAGGGAATCTTGCACTGCATGCCAAAAACTGGCAATACATTACCCAAGACAACTGGGTATTAAACCTTGTTTCCCAGGGATACAGATTCAAGTTCCACTCACTCCCATCCATAAGTGGATGGCTAGACCTCCCCCCAAACCAGTGGGCAGAGGCCCAAAAGCAAGTACTTTCTCTTCTCAGTATCAAGGCTATTCAACCTGTCCCAGCAGAACAAAGGGGACAATGTTTTTACTCCAGACTGTTTCTGGTCCCCAGAAAAGAAAACTCTTGGCGTCCTGTCCTGGTTCTGTCTATTCTCAACACCTTTTTGGTGGTTCCAAAATTCAAAATGCTAGCTCTCCAGCAGTTGCTTCCTGTGCTAGCCAAGAACTCCTGGCTAGCAACCCTAGATTTAAAAGAAGCTTATCTGCACATCCCCATAAGGGAATCTTGCAGGAAATACCAACGCTTCAGAGCAGGCTCTATGCACTATCAGTTCTCTGCACTTCCCTTTGGCTTATCTACTGCACCCAGGGTGTTCACAAACTGCCTAGCTCCAGCCATTGCATATTGCAGGCAGAGAGGAATTCAAATTTACCCATACTTGGATGATTGCCTGATTCAGACGGACAATCAGGAATTTCTACTTCAGCACTTGTTATTTGTAAAGAGACTTCTAACTTCACTGGGGTACACCATCAACGAAAAGAAATCACAACTGATACCCAGCCAACAGATTGTATTCCTGGGAGCAAGCTTGAACACAACTTCCCAGATGGTATTCCTCACTCCAGAGAAACAAATTTATTTGACAAACTATTTCAATCTACTGGCCACCAAAACCTGGCTATCTGCAAGAAAAATACTGCAAGCCCTAGGGTTCATGGCCTTTTGCATTCTTCTAATTCCATATGCAAGAATGTATATGAGGAAACTTCAGTGGTACCTAAAAACTCTCTGGTGTCAACATTCTTAGGACCTGGAAACAATGATTCCTATCATTCCTTGCCTAAGGACAGAGTTCCTTTGGTGGACAGAGGCCTGTAACCACAACAAGGGACTCCCTTTCACTCTACCCCCTGCCACCAAACCCTAACAACAGACACATCAGACTATGCATGGGGGCTCACATGGCAGGGCAGTGCATTCAGGGCAAATGGAACCCAAAGCAAATGCACCTGCATATCAATCAAAAATAAATGTTAGCTGTACAGAATGCTCTGACAGCCTTCAAAGGCCGTATTCTTCCAGGACAACTATTGGTAAAGACACACAGCACCACAGTTATGTGGTACATAAACAAGCAGGGGGGGAAACCATTCCTACCCACTCTGCAGACTAGCCATGGCTCTGTGGAACACAGCCTTGAGCAACCAAGTGCACTTACAAGCTCAATTCCTGCCAGGCAGACTAAATTCATTGGGAGACGACTTGAGCAGAAATCTCATGGATCCACACGAGTGGAAACTGGAACCCAAAATATTCAAGCTATTGAGGAACAGGTGGGGGACACCAGAGCTGGACCTTTTTGCTTCCCCTCAGAACCATCAATTGAGCAAATATTGTACCAGGACTTCCCACAGCCAAGCTTGGAAAGTTGATGCCCTGTCCTTCACCTGGGAAAGCCTATCAGTCTATGCCTTTCCCCCTCTGCCACTCCTCTCAAAGGTTCTACTAAAAATCAAACAGGACAAACCAAGGACAATCTTGATTGTGCCAGACTGGCCACGTCAGCACTGGTACCCTCTTTTGCGCAGCATGACAGTGCTACAACCATGGCACCTGCCTCAGACTCCTTCCCTGCTGTCCCAGCAGGTGGGCGAGATTCTGCACCCTCAGCTACAGACCCTGAATCTTGCAGCCTGGCTAATCCCCTGAATTCAACACCAGCAACCCTCAGTAAGCAGATGCTGGATGTCATTCTTGAGGCAAGGAGGCCTAGTACTAGAAAATCCTATTTGGAAAAATGGAAAAGATACTGATGTTCATCGTGCATACAGCTGCAGTAATCACAGATGGGTTCTCTGCCGTCAGGCGGGTCCTCGATTGGCCGAATTCCAAAGTCTAGGTCCGGCGTCGGTTGTTGTCGCTTTCTTTCCTGACATCAGTGCGACAGGGGTATATAAGACACAGCCGATGGCATTTTCTTCAGTCTTTTTTGCCGCGCGGTGCCCTAAGCAGAAGCAGTTCGCAAGTGCCGGTCGGCCAGCTCCTGAATTTACGTAAAATTGGAAACCGAAGTCTTCATTAAAGCTAAGTACCCCATTGGGGAAACTTTTCTTGCCTCAGACCGATGTCAGAAAAAGTTAACAATTGTATTTCTTGTGGGAAGCAAATACCGCATAAGGAATTCCCTCTGCATACCTTGTTTAGGCCCAGACAACGACGTCTCGGGCTGTCGCTTTTGCGCTACTTTCAATAAACGCACTATTAAGCGTCGGGCGGAGTTCGCCCAACACTTTTTTGGTAAAGCCTTTGATTATAAAATGTCGTCGGAGACTCCGACTACCGTTTTGTCCAAAAAACGCAAGGACACGGACCGATACGCGAGGTCCGCGGTCCCCACCGACACCACGCCAAAACTGGCTACACGTGGTCCGGTTCTCAGCGAGACGCCTATGCAGTCCCTGACTACCGACGACACTTCTTTGGCGGTGTCTTCTGTAACCGAGACCGCAGGTACCTCGGCCCATACCCAGACTACAACCACCGAAGCCACTGTGAGCGTTGAGCCTCCTAATGTGGACAGGTCCACAGACCCTCATCTTCCTTTTCCATTAAGGCCTTTACTAAGTCCAAATCAGCCAGGCATCCCAAGAGGCCTGTTGCACAGGGCCCATCTCCAGGCCCCATGCCTAAAAACAGATGCTTAAAATGGCTGAGGATTTAATTACTCTTATCAGGGGTTCCCAACCCCCTCCAGACAAGAGACCCAGAGTGGAGGAAGATTCTCCCTCTTCTGATCAGGGCTCCATTTTTTCAGAACATTCTGATGTAGAGGAACACTCTTACTCCCCTTTTGAAGATTCTGATGCAGAGTAGTCCATACCTTCTGTATCTCCTCCTGAGGATTTTTCTTTTGGGGAAACCTTGCACACCTTGAGGGAACACTTCCATTGGGAAGGCCAAGACTTTTCTGATTCCAAGAAAAGACTTAGGGAATTTCTTTTGTTACCTCAACACAGACCTCTGGCGATACCTCCTCTCTTGGACATACTTGATGATGTTTATTCGGAGGCTTGCCTTAATCCGGATTCCCTGCCTCCTGCCCCAGTCAAGCCTGATAGGTATTACAGAGTTCCTAACTCTCACCAGTTTCTTTACAAAAGCCATAATGCTGACCCTGAAACCATTTCTCAAGGCCCCAAGGGTATGAAGGCCTCTACTGCTAAGAATCCACTACCTTCCGAAAGAGAGTCAAGATCCTTAGAAAGGTGGTGAAAAAAGGTATATACCTCAGCCACCCTAGCCATGAGGGCCTTAAATTGTCAGTTTCATATGCTTAAATATCAGCAGTTTCTGTTATCACAATTAAGAAATAAAATGTCTCAACCTGAACAACCAGATTTGAAGGAGTTGCAGGATATGATGCATAATGCAGAACAAGTGGGTAAACACACCTTACAATGTGGCTATGATGCCCTAGAGGCCTCAAGTAGAGCTGCTGTTACAGGATCAGTCATTCGTAGACATGCATGGCTTAGGGAACAAATCTTGCCTGATCAGGTGAAAGCTAAACTACTAGATGCTCCTTTACAAAAGGATGTGCTATTTGGTACTAATGCTGAGGAGATACTACGGAAAATGGAAGAAAAAGCCAAATCTATGCAAACTGTCAAAGCTTTCTACAGGTTCAACCACCACATTTTAGCAGAAATTGGCCTTCTAAAAACTGGTCCTTTCCAGCCACGGACAAGCCCCAAAGAGGTAGATACAGGCGCACAAGGGACAGAGGACAATCACAAGGATCATATAGAGGCAGGCAATGGCAAACTCCAGCACCAAGAGGTGGAGAAGACAGTGCACAACAATACAGGAAACAAACCCAATGACTTCCTCCTTTCCATGCCAAGCAAGTCTCAGCTGGCAGCACCCTTGGGAGGAAAGCTGGCATTATTTACAAGAAATTGGCATATTGTCACAACAGACAAATGGATCCTGGACGTTATAAACAGAGGCTACAGATTTCATTTTCACACTCTTCCAAAAATGAGAGGCATGCCAAACCTGCCACACAATCAAAGGGCAGAGGCACAACTACAAATTTCAAAGCTCATAGACATGAAAGCTATTCAAGAGGTACCTACTCACGAACAAGGTCAAGGTTTTTATTCCAGGCTATTTCTGGTACCAAGGAAAGGAACCGACTGGAGACCCATTTTGGACTTATCCATCCTAAACACATTCTTACTCGTACCAAAATTCAAGATGCTCACATTACAGCAGCTTCTTCCCATGCTGGGCAAGGAGTTTTGGCTGGTAACACTGGACCTCAAGGAGGCATACCTGCATGTCCCAATCAGACAAAGCTGCAGAAGATACCTCAGATTTCTTGCAGGTTCAATCCACTATCAATTCTCTGCATTGCCTTTTGGCTTATCTACTGCGCCCAGAGTATTCACGAAATGCCTGGCATCAGTAATTGCCTACTGCAGACTTCAAGGGATACAAATTTACCCTTATTTGGACGACTACCTGATCCAAGCGGACAGCAGGCACATACTTCTGGAACATCTGGCTTATGCAACACGGTTACTGAATTTTCTGGGATACACAATCAACAAAGAGAAATCCAGGCTAACACCATCTCGGAAAATAACTTTCCTGGGTGCCAACTTGGACACAAACACCCAGATGGCCTATCTTACGCCAGAAAAACAGGGGCAACTAACTCAGTACTTCAAAATACTAGCAAATTGTACCAGGCTTACTGCAAGGAAAATCCTGCAGGCTCTGGGCTTCATGGCATCTTGCATTCTTTTAATCCCATGTGCAAAGTTGCATATGAGGAAACTTCAATGGTACCTAAAAAAACCTATGGTCTCAACGCAGCCACAGTTTGGAAACAATAATACCAATAATTCCATGTTTGCAAAAGGAATTTCTATGGTGGGCCCAAGCATGTCAAACAAACACAGGTCTCCCATTCTGCAGGCCTCAAGCAAATCAAGTCATCACAACAGACGCCTCAGATTACGCCTGGGGGGCGCACATGACAGACAGGTGCATTCAGGGCAAATGGTCCCAAAAGGTAAAGCACCTTCACATCAATCAAAAAGAAATGCTAGCAGTGATAAATGCAATTACAGCTTTCAAGGACCTCCTGCATCCAGGACAATTATTGATAAGAACAGACAACACCACAGTAATGTGGTACATAAACAAACAAGGAGGAACACATTCATACCCCCTGTGCAGACTAGCCATGACACTTTGGAACTTGGCTCTGAAATGGCAAATCGAACTTCAAGCACAGTACTTGCCAGGTTTGGAAAACATGCTGGCAGACAATCTAAGCAGAAATATGACAGATCCACACGAATGGAAGTTGCATCCTCAAGTGTTTACAAAGATAATCCAAGCGTGGGGTAGGCCAGACATAGATCTCTTCGCCTCCCACAGGAATCATCAATTGGAAAAGTTTTGTTCAAGGACCTTTCATCCAAAGGCCTGGAGAGTGGACGCCCTTTCATTCAGTTGGACAGCATGGACAGTTTACGCTTTCCCACCTCTGCCTCTTCTGTCCAAGGTGCTCTTGAAAGCAAGAGCAGACAGACCGAAGATGACACTGATTGCTCCAGACTGGCCAAGGCAACACTGGTACCCACTCCTGAGGAGCCTAACACATACTCCTCCCTGGCCCCTACCTCTAATGCCTCTTCTGCTGACTCAGCACAGCTACAAAACTCTTCACAGTCAGCTGAAAACACTCAATCTCGCTGCATGGAAAATTCCTTAACACCACAACAGACCCTACCCAAAGAGGTGCAGGATGTCATTTTGGAGGCCAGAAGGCCATCTACTAAAAGGGCTTACTCCGCAAAATGGAAACGGTTTTGCTCTTGGAATGAGAAAAAAGGTCAGGACCCTAGAAAACTGAATTTGCCTCAGGTATTACAGTATCTAGCTGAGCTGCTGAACAGTGAACTTTCATTTTCCTCCATAAAAATCCATGCTTCAGCCATTTCTGCAGAATTCAACACGGATCCACCCTTATTCTCTCACCCACTCTTAAGACAGTTCCTCAGAGGGGCTAAGAATATAAGACCACCAAGGAAACAACCAGTGCCAGCCTGGGATCTTAATTATATTCTAGAAAAATTAACATTGCCTCCCTTTGAACCAGCTGCCTCAACAGATTTGCAATATTTGTCCTGGAAAACAGCTTTCCTTCTGGCCATTACCTCAGCTTGTAGGGTTTCGGAACTACAAGCCCTCATGGCTGTGCAGCCCTTTCTCATCTTCCATCAGGACAGGGTTTCCCTTCGAACCAACCCATCATTTATGCCTAAAGTGGTATCCAGGGTAGCTTTAAATCAAGCCATACACTTACCTACCTTTTATCCCAATCCTCAAAACAAAGGGGAAAGGCTGCTACATTCCTTAGACATCCATAGACAGCTACGTTATTATTTGGACAGAACAAAGCCTTTCAGGAAATCAGAACAACTCTTTGTGTCCTATGCTGTAGGAGCTCAAGGGAAGCCAGTTACCAAACAGACAATTTCAAAATGGATAGGCCACTGCATACGGTTTTGTTACTCCTATCATGGAAAATCTGTCCCTACAGGTATCAGATCCCACTCCACCAGGGCCACAGCTACCTCTACAGCCTTCCTCAGAGGAGTTCCTACCAAAGATATTTTGGAGGCAGCCACTTGGAGTTCTGTGCATACCTTCACAAAACACTACCACCTGCCTTTATATTCCAAAACTAGAGCAGGCTTTGCCACTGCTGTGTTGCAGGGCATTCTGGCTCATCCCAGTTCCACCTAGTGCCTACCACCCTGTGCGTAGCTTTGGGATTCTACCCATCTGTGATTACTGCAGCTGTATGCACGATGAACATAGTACAGTTTTGTACCTACCATAAATGTAGATGTTCGAGTGCTAATACAGCTGCAGTACAGGCTTCCCTCCCTCCTTCCCCTCTTGATAAAGGCCTAGTGGCTAACACATCCTCATACAACCTGATTGGGTTATCCTTCTATGGTGTATTTGCTTGCAACTAACTACTGATTTTTTGATTATATTGCATTGCATGATTATATATATAATTTATGTATTGCCTTCCTTCTGGGGGCACCTGACATCTGGGGCAAGAAAGACTGAAGAAAATGGCGTCGGCTGTGTCTTATATACCCCTGTCGCACTGACGTCAGGAAAGAAAGAGACAACAACTGACGCCGGACCTAGACTTTGGAATTCGGCCGACTGAGGACCCGCTTGACGGCAGAGAACCCATCTGTGATTACTGCAGCTGTGTGTTAGCACTCGAACATCTACATTTATGGTAGGTACAAAACTGTACTTTCCTAGAGTCACTCTCAGGGAATAGGCACAGCTGTGCCCAGCTTACCTCATATACTAGATTATTTAACAGAAATGCTCCACAAAGGCCTATTCTTCTCTTCAATTAAGATTCATGATTCTGCCATCTCAGCTCATTATAATACTGAGCCAGCCCTCTTCTCTCATCCTCTGATAAAACAGTTCCTGAGAGGAGCCAAAAATTTAAGACCCCCCCAGGAGAGTTCCCACTCCAGCCAGAGACCTTAACTTTGTATTAGAAAAGCTCACACTTCCGCCCTTTGAACCTATGGCCACAGCAGAGTTAAAATTCCTCTCATGGAAAACAACTTTACTTCTAGCCATCACTTCAGCAAGAAGAGTGTCTGAATTGCAGGCCATTATGGCAGTGGAACCCTTCATTATATTTCATGCAGACAGGGTTTCCCTCAGAACTAACCCATCTTTTATGCCCAGGGTGGTGTCTAGTGTGGCTTTAAACCAGTCCATTCATTTGCCAACCTTTTTTCCTAATCCTCAGAATAAAGGGGAAAGGATCCTGCATTCCCTGGACGCAGGCAGCTTAGGTTCTATCTGGACAGGACTAAGCCTCTCAGAAAATCTGACCAGCTGCTAGTCAGCTTTGCTGCAGGGGCAGAGGGCAAAGCCATTTCAAAGCAAACCATTTCTAAATGGATAGCACACTGCATCCATTTCTGCTACAAAGGCCATGGGAAACCTACCCCACAGAAGATCAGAACTCATTCCAGTAGGGCTACATCTACCTCTTCAGCATTTCTCAGGGGAGTCCCTACCAGGGACATCCTGGAAGCTGCAACTGGGAGCTCTGTGCACACTTTCACCAAGCACTGCCACTTGCCTATATTTTCTAAATCCAGAGCTGGATTTGCCACAGCAGTCTTACAGGGCCTGATTGCCAGCCCTAATGCTTCATAACTACCTCCACCCTTCCTTAGCTTTGGGAATCAACCCAAATGTGATAACTGCAACAGTGAAACATGAAAAAATACTTATAAATGTAGATGTTAGAGTGTATTCACTGTTGCAGTCCTGGTTACCCTCCCTCCAGCCCCCTGACTTCTCTTGACTTCTATCCTATCTTTTTTATCTGGCATATGTTATATCATTGGTATTTGTTTTTTGCTGGGGGTATTACATACCATGCAATTGCTTCCTATTTTGGGGGCACCTGACATCTGGGGCAAGAAAAACTGATGCAGTTGCATTGGCTGCATGTTTTATACCCCTGACGACCTGATGTCATGGACGAAGCGACAGCATCCAATGCAGAAAAACCAAGACTCTGATATTCAGGCCGGCTGAGTGCTTCCTGCAGGGCGATAACCCAAATGTGATCACTGCAACAGTGAATATACTCGAACATCTACATTTACGGTAAGTGTACTCAACTGTACTTTCTTCCAGACGTTTTCTGTACTTGCAAATATATTTATGCATTTTCCACATATCTTACATTCTCATCTGGTCCTTCACCTTATATTCTTTCTTTCGTTTTTTTGCCACATTTAGTTGCAGCCTGATTTTTTTCTATTTCTGGTTTGATTTCCATTCCAGCTTGGTGCCAGTATGCTTCTGCTAGATTAAGCAGAGAAATCATCTTAGATTTATTCTCCTAATGTTTCAAAACTTTCACTACATTTGGGTCTTATGAGATCAGCAGGTATGTGTGCAGTCCCACAATTGCAGATCTATGCATGTAATCAGTTGCTAAGGAGGCCCATCCCTCCTTCGGAATGGGGAATGTATAATCTTAGTATGCACTGAGTTTTATAAATCATTTGGTGAGCTTGAAGCATCCTTCTTGTTTTCCTGTCTAATCTATCCAACACGATTTGAGGCCAGTCAGTCACTCCAGAACTGTAAGTTAGGACAGGAAGAGCCAGTTGGTTTATAGCTTGAATTTTGTTCCTAGATGTCAACACTGTTTTCATGATTAATTTAGGTCTTCTAAAGTACTGCTTACTAAGTTTTATTCACATTTGTTCATGTTTTATTGTTGATCCTTCATCAATTCCAAAATATTTGTACACTCCCCCTTGCTCAAGTTCTTTTATATCACATTCTTGTCCCAAACTGATGATGTTATGTTGTCCTATCTCACCTTCGATGTTCATCGTGTTTCACTGTTGCAGTCATAACTGTAGGGTGCTCCTGCCGGCAGGCAGCCTGAGGTCGGCCAGAATCCCAAAGTCTGGGTCCGGCGTCAGCTGTACAAGCCAGTACCCTGACGTCAGTACGCTCTGGTACATAGCCCTCAGCCGATGCCATCTTCTCCAGTCTTTCTTGCCGTGCGGTGGAAAGCAGCTCGCAAGTCGTTGGTTGGCGACTTTCGAACAGCATTTTTGGTTGTTGTCGGTCCGAAGTTCTTACTTCTCTTCTCAAAGCTAAGTACCCCGTTGGGGAATCTTTTTCTTGTTCCTCCGATGTCAGAAAAAGTTAATAATTGTATTACGTGTGGAAAACAAATACCTCATAAAGATTTCCACTCTTACTGTCTACCTTGCTTTAGGCCCTGACCACGACGTTTCTTGTTGTCGGTTCTGTGCCAGGTTTAATTCTCGTACTATCAAACGTAGGTACAACTGGGCTCTGAATTACTTTGGCAGACGCTTCAATTATAGAATGTCGTCGGACACTACCGGAATTCAAAAGAAGCGCAAAGACAAGGACAGGCCTCCGAGGTCCAAACAGGACTCGTTGCAGCTGGAGCCGGCGTCCGGTTCGGCTGTCATCAGTGAGGCGCTTTTGCAGCCCCTGTCGTCTGCCACTTCTGAACCGATGGCCGATACGGACTCCCATGGGGAGCCATCAAGGCCTTCTATTTTATCTGCTGCAGGACCTTCGGACGTCGCTCCCTCGGATGGGTCCGGAACCGCTGTGCAGGTACCGGCTTCTGAGGGGGTATTCAGGCCTACTCACATCACTATTTCAAAGGCAAAGACAAAGACTCCTGTTAAGTCTAAAGCTCCTGTTCAAGCTACTTCTGAATTTACTCCCAGGACACAGAAGCAATTGTTAAGGATGGCTGAAGATTTGCTTACAATGATTAGGGGTTCTCACCCCCCCCCCTGAGAAAAGGCCTCGACAGGATGTTCCTATGGATTCCTCTGACCAGGCTTCTATATCTTCTGTCTCTTCCTCTGATCAGGAATATTCTTTTCCTCCTTATGAGGATTCAGATGCTGAGGACTCCTTGCCCTCTGCCTCTCCGCCTGAAGATTTTTCTTTTGGGGAATCCTTACATGAGATGAGGGAACATTTTCATTGGGAAGGTCAGGATTATTCTGCTTCCAAGAAGAGACTTAGAGAATTCCTTCTTCTTCCTCAACATAGGCCTTTAGCTATCCCTCCTGTTCTTGACATTGTGGATGATGCTTTTTCAGAGGCTAATTTGAATCCTGATTCCATGCCTCCTGCTCCCTCTAAGCCTGATAGGTTTTATAGGGTTCCTGAGTCTCATTTGTTTTTATTTAAGAATCCTTCTGCAGATCCTGAAACTATATCTCAGGGTTCTAAGGCTGCTAAAGTTGCTATTTCTAAGAATCCTATTCCCTCTGAGAAGGATTCTCGTGCCTTAGACAGGTGGGGCAAAAAGGTATATACTTCTGCTACCCTTTCTGTTAGGGCTTTAAATTGCCAGTTTCATATGTTTAAGTATCAGCAATTTCTTTTGTCTGTTTTAAAGCAAAAGCTTGCGTCCCTTCCTGCATGTGCAGAAGATAAGGAACTACAGGATGTATTGCATGCAACTGAACAACTGAACAAACATAGCTTGCATTGTGGTTTTGATGCTTTGGATGCTTCTTGCAGTGCCGCAGCCTCTGGTACTGTTATCAGGAGACATGCTTGGCTTCGTGAGCAAAGTTTACCTGAACAGGTTAAGGCTAAATTATTAGATGCCCCTGTTCAGCATGATGTTCTTTTTGGATCTAAGGCTGAGGAGGTTATTAAAAAGATGGAAGAAAAGGCAAAATATATGCAAACTGTGAAAGATTTCTTGCAAGTTCAGCCTCCTAGATTTTCCAGGAATTGGCCCTCCAAAAATTGGTCCTTTCCCACGCCTGACAGTCCTCAAAGGGGTAGATATAGACGCTCCAGAGGTCGTGGCCAAGCTCAGGCCTCCTACAGATCGAGACAATGGACTGCTTCTTCACCTAGAAGGGGAGAAGACAGATCCCAATCTCAAAGAAAGCAAACTCAATGACTCTCTCGGTTGGGCTACAGGACCTCTTTACCTGGATGCCCCTCTCGGAGGAAAACCTTCTTTTTTTTTACAGAAATTGGACTCGTATTACCCAGGACAAATGAGTATTGGACGTGATTTTAAAAGGCTACAAATTCCACTTTCATTCCTTGCCAAGGGCTTTCGGTTGGCCAGATCTGCCAAAACATCAATGGTCAGAGGCCTTAAATCAAGTGGATGCTCTTCTGGCCATGAGAGCCATAGAGCCTGTTCCACTATCAGAGATGGGAAAAGGTTTTTATTCAAGACTGTTTCTGGTTCCAAGAAAACAAAGCTCATGGAGACCTATTCTGGACCTTTCTGTGTTAAACACCTTTTTGGAAATTCCAAAATTCAAGATGCTTACTCTGCAGCAGCTGATTCCAATGCTCTCTCAGGACACCTGGATGGTGACATTGGACCTAAAGGAAGCTTATTTACACATTCCCATCAGGCAGGAACGCAGGAAATTCCTCAGGTTCAAGGCAGGTTCGAGACACTTTCAATTCTCTGTACTGCCCTTTGGTTTATCTACTGCCCAGAGTCTTTACCAAGTGCCTGGCACCAGTAGTGGCTTATTGCAGACTCCAGGGGATTCAGATTTACCCCTATTTGGACGACTGCCTTATTCAGGCAGACAGCAAGGATCTTTTACTTCAACATCTGGATTTTGTTCAACGTCTTCTCCTCCTACTGGGATTTTCAGTGAACACAAAAAAGTCACATTTGATCCCTTCTCAACAAATGGTATTTCTGGGAGCCCTCTTAAATACAACCTTACAAAGGGCCTTCCTCACTACAGAAAAACAAATACAGCTGGCTTCAATTTTCAAGACTTTGGCAACTCTACCTCAGCTCACTGCAAGGAAATTCCTGCAGGCACTGGGCTACATGGCTTCCTGCATTCTGTTGATCCCAAATGCAAGGCTTCATATGAGAAAGCTTCAATGGTATCTGAAGAGTGTATGGTCGCAGCATTACCACGATCTGGACACTCTGATTCCTCTGATCCCCTGCCTCCAGAAGGAGTTCCTTTGGTGGTCCAGGGTGTGTGCTTTAAACGAAGGAAAGCCTTTCCGTCTTCCTCAACCTTCTCAAATCATAACCACGGACGCCTCGGATTATGCTTGGGGAGCACATTTTCTAGGCAATTGCCAGCAGGGAACCTGGACAAAGGATCATCTTCACTGGCACATCAATCTGAAGGAAATGTTGGTAGTTCAAAATGCTCTTCTAGCCTTCAAGAACCTTTTGCATCCAGGGCCTCTTTTGATTTACACAGAGAACACCACAGTCATGTGGTACATAAACAAGCAGGGGGGTTCTCATTCGTACCCTCTTTGCAGACTAGCTATGGCTTTATAGGACACAGCTCTAAATCTGAATCTATATCTCCAGGCCCAATTCATACCAGGAGAACAGAATCTCTTAGCAGACAGCCTGAGCAGGAACATTTTAGATCCTCACGAATGGTTGCTAGACACCAACTTATTCAACAGGATTACTGCAGTTTGGGGATGCCCCCAGATAGATCTGTTTGCATCCCATCTCAATCATCAGCTGCCTCACTTTTGCACCAGGTCATTCCACAAAACAGCTTGGAAAGTGGATGCCCTGTCCTTCAGCTGGAGAAACCTTTCGGGATATGCCTTCCCTCCTCTTCCTCTCCTTCCTCGGGTATTACTAAAGATAAAACAGGACAAGCCCAAGTTCCTCATCTTGATTGCTCCAAATTGGCCTCGACAGTTTTGGTATCCAACTTTAAAGCACCTGTTCTTGGAGCCTCCTTGGATTCTCCCTCTGAACCCTTCTCTTCTGTCCCAGCATCAGGGTCAGTTGCTACATTCCAATCTCAAGACCCTTTGCCTGGCAGCTTGGCTCTTCAAAGGAATTTGATTTCTTCTAGTCTTCCCAAACAAGTTTTGGATGTTCTTTTGGAAGCTAGACGGCCTAGCACTAGGAAATCCTATGCCTCTAAATGGAAGAGATTTTGCATTTGGATGCAGGACCGAGGCTTGGACCCTCTGGTACCTGATCTCTCTTCTATTTTGCTTTACCTTTTGGATCTTTTGTCTAATGGACTTTCCTTTTCTTCCATTAAGATTCATGCTTCTGCTATTTCTGCTCATTTCAATACTGATCCCCCTGTTTTTTCTCATCCTTTGGTGAGACAATTCTTGAGAGAGGCTAAGAATTTAAGGCCTCCCAGGACCCCTCCTGTTCCTGCTTGGGATCTTAATTATGTTTTAGAAAAACTTACTTTGCCTCCTTTTGAGCCTGCTGCATCTTCAGATATTAAGTTTTTATCTTGGAAGACAGTTCTTTTGTTAGCTTTGACTTCTGCCAGAAGGGTCTCAGAGTTGCAAGCTCTCATGGCTGTGGAACCATACCTTATTTTCCACCAGGACAGAGTATCCTTGAGGACCAATCCTACTTTCATGCCTAAGGTGATTTGAAAGTGGCTTTAAATCAAACAATTCACCTTTCTACCTTCTTTCCTAATCCTCAGAATAAAGGGAAAGGATTTTGCATTCCTTGGACGTGCACAGACAGTTACGATTTTATTTGGACAAGACTAAAGAGTTCAGAAAATCTAACCAATTGTTTGTTTCTTTTGCCTCCAGTTCTCTTGGAAAGGCTATTTCCAAACAAACTATTTCCAAATGGATTTCTTATGGAATAAGATTTTGTTACACTCATCATGGGAAACAGTTTCCAGGTACTGTGAGAAGTCATTCTACTAGAGCAGCTGCTACTTCTACAGCTTTTCTCAGGGAGTTCCTACCAAGGATATCTTGAAGCTGCCACTTGGAGTTCTGTGCATACTTTTTCCAAGCACTACAATCTCCCTTTGTATTCTAAGACCAGGGCAGGCTTTGCCTCTGCTGTTTTGCAGGGTCTTCTTGCTGCCCCTTCTTATGTCTAAACCTCCTCCCTTTTTCACTGCTTTGGGATTCCACCCTACAGTTATGACTGCAACAGTGAAACACGATGAACATAGTACAGTTGTGTACACCTACCATAAATGTAGATGTTCGAGTGTCTTCACTGTTGCAGTCGGTGTTCCTCCCTCCTATCCCTCTTTTCTCTCTTTTGTGGTGTATTTGTGTTTCCTTGTTGGATTCATTTTTGATTTATTGGGGACTTCTGACATCTAGGGCAAGAAAGGCTGGAGAAGATGGCGTCGGCTGAGGGCTATGTACCAGAGCGTACTGACGTCAGGGCACTGGCTTGTACAGCCAACGCCGGACCCAGACTTTGGGATTCTGGCTGACCTCGGGCTGCCTGCCGGCAGGAGCACCCTACAGTTATGACTGCAACAGTGAAGACACTCGAACATCTACATTTATGGTAGGTGTACACAACTGTACTTTCTTGCTGGTTGGGTTCAGAGCCGATCCTCGGCTCCGACTCGGCCACATAGCAAAGCTCGAGAACTTCAACTGGCTCGAGGCTACCTCCTATCCCAAGATGGCTAGCATCTGTTCCCCAGGTCTTGTTTGCCGCTTGAAGCATCGGGATTGTCTTCGCTGGCTCAGGCTAGTCATTACCTTTTATTATCTTTCTGTTACCTGTGTTTTGATAAAAAAACTATTAGAGGTAGTTTGGATATTCCTCTTTTAGTGTATTTCTTGTGTAGAACTTTTTCCTTAATTGGTGTGTGTTTTCACCCTTTTCTCTTTCAGGCCTTTCCCTTTCAAAGGATCCATTTAAGTTAGAGGATCCTTTTCTCTTTTCAGCCCGTTTTTCTTAGAGGGCTTCCTTCCTATCCCTAGGAGTCACCGTTTAAGTTAGAGGCATCTCCTCAGGTTGAAGGAGACTGTTGTTTAACTTAGAGACTTCTCTTCCAACCAGTTTCCTTTTCTCGTTTAAAAAAAAAAAACAACTTTCACTAAACTTCTCTTTGCCTTCTGTGTGGCTGACTGTATTGTTACATCTCTTGCCTTATTAGTTGGTTTCTTCTTTAGTCAACTAGAGAAAGCAGTCTGGGTTTAAAAAGTGCAATTCATGCACCCAGAAAATGTCTTTAACGGACGGACACAGGAGTTGTGTTGACTGTTTAGTGACAGTCCATCTGCAGGACTCCTGCTCCATATATCATGGTTTTAGTGCCAGGGTTATGCAGGAAAGAAAGAAAGAATGAACTTATTCTAAGAGGTTTACTGAAAGGACCTTTTGAGGTATTGGTAGAAGGTAATCAGGCCTCCAAATCTGGCTAACCAAAAACGTCAGCTTCGTCGGCTCCAGCTTCTGAGCCGTCAAGTAGCCATGAGAAACAAGTATCTTCAGAACTGAAGATTGTCGGTTCTGACAAACCTGATCTCACCGCGGTTCCATCTGCATCCTTGGAACCATCACGGAGCCGAAAAAGGAGTCAGTCACCAGCATTTGAGCCAGTACGCTCGGTGCCACAGTCTCCTTTATGTCAATCTGTGGCGGGTAGTCACAAGTCATCTACCCACTCCTCTCAGTCCTCCAGAAGTTTATCGGACGATGACGTGGAGCGGGTGGTGAAGAGGTTATTGTGGACACCGGCCCTGGCAAAAATTATTTCGAGCCCAGCCCATTGGAACATAGAGCCAACCATTGAATCACAGGTGCCAACCATTCTTCCTCTGACTCGGACGAGTTCGGAGCCAGAGTGTCAGGAAGTCATTGTGGTGGAACCGTTGGAGCCAGTAATCACCCCGATATCTTGGTTCCGACATCTGCTCCGATTTCGTCGATGCTGTCTTCGATCAAGGGATCTGGGAGCTGACACTCTCTGGCCAGCTCCGGGGGGGGGGGGAGTTGAGTTGGACCCTTGTCAGAGCCGACTCTCCCTCTCAGTGCTTCGGTTCAGGCGAGTTCGGTGCCCACATCAGCCTTGGAGCCATCCTCTTTGGTGTGGGGGGAGATCTCCCAGTTCCTTGGGACCAGAGTCTCTCTCGGCCCAGGATCACAGTTCCTTCGAATGTACTCTCCACTGAGTCTGCTCCACCTTCGGCTCCAGCCACTCTTCACCCTAATGGGCCAGCTTCTACTTTTACACTATCCCTCCATCACCCCTACAGCAGAGAGTCAGTGCCACAGGAACCCCGATCCCCCACTTCCGACACCTCCTTGGAACATCCATTCCCCCTGAGGAGGACCCTCGGAAGAGACAGTGTAAGAGGAAACACATTGACTCCCCTGAGTCTGTCACTTCTGATACCAATTTAGAGGACTCAGAAGGGTCCCCATGGTCGCCCTCTGAAGATGTCTCCTTCTCAGACATCCTAGAGATCCTTAAACAGAGGGGTGGCTGGAAAACCACTCTTTCCCTTCTGATAATGAATCGGTATACCTGGAGGTATTTGGCTCTCGCCCCTCCACCTCTTGGGTGTCTCCGTTCTTCGACCAACTCTTGGCGCTAGTAAGTCAGAAAGCGTGGGGCTTTCTGGAGTCAGTGGACCCTCTTCCGAGGAGGCCCAACAAATTCATTACAGCCCCAGAAGATAGACAGTATTTGATAAAGGCAGTTCCAGTAGATGCGATGGTGGTGGCTGCTGCCACCAAGGAGTTATCTGAAACTTCTGCATCTGTCCGTCCACTGAACAAGGAGTCTCGAACGATGGACAGATATGGGAAGCATATGTTCTCCTCAGTGGCCTTTACCCTACGGTTGCTGAATTACTTATCACATTTTACTCTACTTCAGAGGGATCTCCTTAAAGTGCTAGGAGATACCCTACAAAGTGCTACAGCTCAGGGTCTGTAAGACAAGATAAATTCTCAGCTCGCGACCTTAACCTCTATTATGAACTCCTCCATGCGCCTTATCTCCTGTGTGGCCGATGGAGTGAGTAGGGCAACAGGCACAGGAATAGCTCTTAGGAGACATTCCTGGATGCGGTTTTGTGAGTTTGCTGAACCCTTCAAGTCTTCCTTTATTGAAGCCCCATTCAATGGCTCATCCTTGTTCGGGCCAAAAGTAAAGGAGACTCTCAAGAGGAGCGAACAGGATGGCAAGTCCGTTTTTCTGCCCCTACAAATCTTATCCCAAAGGTCAGAAGAGCGGAAAAATGTGGTTTTGAAAGTCCAAAGGAGCCTTGTCGGATGCTTGTGGTGATGTTTCCACAAGGGGAGAGGGGGGAAATAATGGAAGATGCCGCCAACGCGGCAGAGGGGTCGGCAGAACCAGGGCGACAGAGACATTCTCCGGTTGGCCCTTCCAGCACTCCTGAAAGGAGGCCCGCCTGTCCACCTCTGGAGACACTCATGGGAAGACGATCACTGTACCCAGAAGCCTGGCTACAATTGACTCGACAAATGGGTACAGTCCATTATATCCAGGGGGATACAACATTCCTTTCCACTGTCCACCCCATCCATCAAAGTCTATCCCAGATATTCCACCCAAAGTGATCAAGCAACCATAGAAATTCAAAGGTTGCTAGAAAAAAGAGTCATCCAAGAAGTCCCCGCAGATCAAATCGGATCCGGAATTTGCTCAAGGTTCTTTTTAGTTCCAAAAAAGACAGGGGACTGCAGACTAATATTGGATCTCAGCAGACTCAACAAGTCAGTAAAGAAAGCAAAGTTCCAGATGGTAACACTGCAGTCTATGCTCCCTTTTTTGGGACAAGACAATTGGACATGCTCCTTAGATCTTCAGGATGCATACTACCACATAAGGATGGACAGGCGATCCAGAAGATATCTACGCTTCCGGAATCTCGCCTTCATTCTTGTATCCCACCCATCCATCCCCCTCCCTGGAGGACCTAGAGGAGATTATAAACTGGCAACACATTGTCTGATTCCTTTCTTGCCTATTAGCTTACTGTAGTGACTAGTTTTTCAAACGAGATCTGGGGAACAGCTGCTAGGCATCCTGGGATAGGAGGTAGCCTCGAGCCAGTTGAAGTTCTCAAACTTTGGCATGTCACCGATTCGGAGCCGAGGATCGGCTCCGAACCCAACCAGTAAGAATAAAGGCGAGAGTCTGGGCAACAAACATGGAACATTATGGTGAGTACATAACTTCTTTTTTTCTTGGTGCTGCAGTTTTCCTCCTTAAAAGGTTGGTTTGCACATTTATCAAGACCAAATGACATTCTTATATCATCCGAAAAGGTTTTGACAACTTGCAGTTGTGCTTTCAGTTCCTCATCTGATGAGTTATACAGTTTTAAATCATTGACAAAGAGAAGATAAGTCTTTACACTTTGTTGTTTTCTAAGAGCCAAATTATACCCATGGTCAATCTATAAGTAGACACCTTAATGGGTTCAGGCAAGGCAGAATAGCAGCAATGACATAGTCACCCTGGAATATCCCCTTAGAATTTTTATCCCTGGGATAATAATTTGCCTTTTATCATGGCTTAATTGCAAAGTAGTCTGCCACTGTTTCATGATCAGTGTAAAGTAGTCAATCAGTGTAGGGTGTATCTTATAAATTTTTAAGCACTCTTTTATCTATGAATGTGTGGGATACTGTCAAATGCTTTCTTGTAGTCAGTTCATGCCATACTTATAATCTTCCTCTTTTTACAGTTCTCCACTATGACTTTATTTAACAACAAATGATCCTTTGTTCAATATGACTTTCTTTTATTGCCCTTTTGTTCTATTGCCATAATTGAGTTTTCTTCTAAATGACTGTAAACTCTGCATCAATTTCAGTGTATAGTTTATACGTTGTCAGAAGGCAACTTATTGGTCTATAATTTTTAGGGTAGCTTGCAGGTTCACTCTTAAGTAGAAGCATTGTTTTTCCTGTTGTAAGCCAGGTTGGTGTCTGTTTTGGGGTGTGCATTTAAATAGTTCTTACTCATGGCTAAACCTTCATGCAAAGATGTTAATACTTTTAACCAGAAGTTGGGTACTGCATCTGGGCCTGGGGTTTTCCAATTAGAGGCTTTTCTTAACTTTGTTTTGATCTCTCTGGCTGTTACTTCATCCTTTTTCATATCCTGTACCTTTAAACTTCTTATTCTTTCTTTCTTTTACTTCTTCTATCCATTTAGCATCTTTATGTTCCACAGGATCTTCATAAATACTTCTCCAAAATATATTTTCTTCTGTCTTGAGGAAAGATGACTGGATGTGCTCAGTCATCCTCAAGGATATCTACCATCATATAAAGATTACAAGATGTTTCAGGAGGTTTCCGCACTTCTGGCTGGGAGATAATCATTAGCAATTCCGAGCACTGTTCTTTGATCTAACTATCCCCCTCCTCACCCCAAGGTGTTGAACTATATGGCAGTCGTAGCAGCCTGACTCAAGCTGCAGGGGTTTCAAGTCTTTCCTTACCTGGATGATTGGCTGCTGATCTCCTCCACAAGAACATCATTAGTCCGAGCCAGATATACCTTACTGCTGCTGTGCGTCTCCTTGGGAATCACAGTCAACTACCAGCAATGCAGCCTTTTCCCTGTGTAGTCAGTAGACTTCATAGGTTGCCACTTGGACACAGTTTCTCAGATTGCATGGCTTCCATCTCGAGTGTTGGCCTGCGGGGTCTAGCTCTTTCTTTGCTGTCTTACCCAAAACCTCTGGCTTATCTTGTTCTCAAGTTCTTATGACACAAGGCAGCCGCCATTTGCTTGGTTCCGTTTTTGAGGTATTACATGATGGTTCTCAGTGGACATTACTAAGGCAGTGGTCTTATCTGACACATCCGATGAATTTCCCCGTTGTGCTGACAGAGGCATGTTGGAATCAACTAGGAGACTGTTTGTTCTCCCCCCCTCCTCTGGGCAGCATGCATGACGGACATCTCTCTTCTGTGTGAGCGGGTCATTCTGAAGGGAGGACTGTCCAAGGGACCCAGTCTGATATTGAGGCCAGTCTTCACATCAGTGTCTTGGAAATAAGGACAGTTCTCTTTGCGTTGTAGGCCTTTCAGGACATTCTTTCCAAGGGTGGAATTTCAGTTCAGACTGACAAACATGTCTGTGGTATGGTATCCGAACAAAAAGGGAAAACCTGTTCTTACCCTCTGTTGAGAGGCTATGAAGGTTTGACAGTGGGTGATTTCACTTCACTGTTTTCTGGTTGCGAGATACAACAAATTAGCAGAAAGTTTAAGTAAAACATTCTCTTTCCACATGAGTGGTCCCTGAGTCCGAGAGTGGCTGCTCAGATTTTGCAACACTGGAGTACCCCGTGTTGTGATCTCTTCACATCCCCTTACAACACCAAATACAGCAGTTATTATGTCTTAGTCCGTCCTCAGGGGACACTGTTCTGTGTCTTGGTCTCCTGTACACCTATCTCCCGACTCTGCTACTGATAAAGTTTCTTCAGAAGGCAGCCATTGCAGAGTGACTGTAATTATCATTGCCCCCTTTTGGCAATGTCAAATGAGGTTCCCCCTTCCTTTGGCTTCTTCTGAAGTACCCTTCTTGGATTTGGGATCCCATTCAGATCTAATCTCACCCAGTGGGTCTAGACCTCCCCAATCTTCACATTTTCAAGTTGACAGCATAGTTTCTCCAGTGCCCTTAATGGCATGGAATCCCAAGCTTTGGGGCAGAGTACTGTATATTTGGCATCTTAGAAGTGTCTGTGCATAGAATATATGCCAATAAGTGGAAATGTTTAGCTTATTGGGCTAACTGTGGAGATCATTATTGACTTCCTAGCAGATTTATTTCACTTGAGCTCAAGTTATTCTACTATTAATGTGCAACTGACGGCCATTTCCAATCTTTACATTCATAGAGATAATATGCCTTTTAGCAGCTGTCAAAATTTTGAAGACTTTCCATAAGGGTGCATTTTTATTATGTCTTCTGCTCTGGGACCCTGTCCCTCTGTGTAATTTTCCTTTTATGACGCAGGTGTTGGCTGCACCCCCTTTTAAACCTTAAGCTACAGTGTACTTGAAGTTTTTACCTTGGAAGACCTTATTCTTGATGGCAGCTACTTCCACCAAGCAGGTGTGACAGATGCAGAGTGAATGATGAAAGTGTAAGCAGTTTTTTCCTTTTCCAAGGCCCAGTAGGGCATGCCAGTGTCTAAGGTTACGCTCTTCAAGTCACCATCTGATTATATTTCTTTTGGGTATAGTCTAAAAGGAAAGCCCTTATGGGGTAAAGCAAAAGGTCATTTGACTAGAGCTATGGATACTTCTACTTTTTTTTTTTTCCACAGAGCTGGTTTTGTTGAGGTTTGTGCAGCTGCCACTTGGGTTAGCCTTCATACCTTTGTGTACTACTACAAGTTTAATATTCAGTTGCAATCCAGAGCTTCCTTTGTTTCTACCGTATTGTGCAATATCCTTCCATGAGACAGGCCTGGGGGTTTTATGTGGCTGGGGAGACTGTCCCACAGGTTGAATCCAAACAGAAAAGAGAACAATGGATGCAAAGGTTATGTAGTTACTGTAACAACAGAACTGTGTTGTCTCTTTCTATCTGGTTCAACTTTCCCACCCTCCAGCCGCTACCTTTATGTCAAGCCTCTTGACCATGGGATGTCTTAGTCAGGAAGGTTTTTCTTCCCTTCTGTGTTGGAGTCCTTTGTTTTTCCCATGGATATTCAGTGTTGTCAGATTGAATAGTATGGGGCAAACTCAATCTGAGGTAGTCCTGAGGAGCAAAAGATTATAGGTAGAGGAAGCGGAGCTCAATGGGCTTCAGTCTATGGTATGTGGCCAGTGTCGAATCCAATAATCCACGGGTTGAACCAGACAGATAGAGAACACAGATCTATTATTATTGTAAATATATAACTTTCTTTTTCCACCTTATCCTGCTCTGTATCAAAAAATGCTTTTCATCCTCAATGAAAAAAAATTTCTGAAGATTACTGGATATAGCAGCATGAATCTCATACCACCCTCTCAGCATTCCCATAAATTTGCTTTTCTTCTGCCCAGTGTGCAGTGGAGTATCATTATCCACAGACATTGTATTTCCAGTACTTTTCCTTTCTTCCACAGTTTTATTAGGATCAACTCTTTTTGCTGGTATGATTGCATCTTTACCAGTATTTGTCTTGCCTGCTCTCTCATGGGCAGGTTTGGAGCATATATTTGATGTGCCCTTTCTTATAGGTTCATAGATTAGTACTAGGCTAATTATCCTTAAGGACCATTTTAATCCTAGATAATTATCCCATATGAGAATTGAATCCTGCGCCTTGTGTCTGTAAGGTAGACACCTTAACCATTATGCCAACCTCCCACCCAAAGTTCTAACCATGTTTCCCATGGACATATTTATGTATACATAGGTGAGAATCGAACCCTGCACCTTGTGTCACTGAGTTAAATACCTTAACCATTATTCCAACATTGCACTTCAAATTTAAGTTTTCTTTTTTAAACCCAGAACAATTAATTCTTCATTTTCCTTTGTCCCCTACCCCTTCTACACCTCTCCCACTATCTCTTCTGTTTATTTATTCAACATCTCTTCCCCATTTTCTCAGCCATCAACTATCCTGAGTTGGGTCTCTAACCCAGAACTCAGCCATATCTAACCATTCCACTGCATCAGAGTTGCATCCACACAAAATTTCATAAGTTCATAGATTAGCAATAGGCTAACTCCCGTTGTGGGCTATTTTTTTAGCCTAGCCAATTACCCGATGTGAGAATCAAACCCTGCATCTTGTGTCTATAAGGTAAATAGCTTAATCATTATGCCAACCTCCCACCTTCTGTTCTGTTTAACAAATCCTAGTGTGAAATACCAATCCAGTTGTTTATTTGTGCCTTCATAAAATTAATACAGTGTATTCCTTCCAGCTTTTCTGGTGCATCACAAAATCTGAAGGTTTCTCTGCAGGTGATGCCTTCTAACTATTTTTTGAAACTGCTGTTGAAAAACCTCATAGCCATCCAGACTTTTCTTCATTTCGGCCTCTGATTTTTGAAGTTTTTTCAGTTCTTTTAAATAGCTAATTAAATATTTTATGCCCAGTCTTTTGTTATTTGAGTTGATGTATTCCTTCAGGGTTTCATTTATTTTTAATCACCTCTGAGTACATTTGCTTGATTTTTTCCCTCTGAATTAGTGGAAGCTATCTCTTGTACCAGAGCTGAAGCTTGAAGTGCTTTTTTTGCTGAACAGCTGCAGGATTTTTACCAGTCATTGTTTTGTTCCCCTTTTCTGGTTGATTATCTTTCTTGTTCTCCGGATTTCTTCATTGCTGACACCCAGGCAGTGTTTTTACTAGATGGTGACTGAATTTTATCCAAACTGACAGTTTAACTTTCCCCTTTTTCTCAGTTTCTGTTTTCACTGGGAGAGCTGAAATTAAGCTGTTCTTCAGTATGCAGCCATCTTGGAAGTCTAGTCTGAACTTCCTTTTGAGCCACCACTTCAATTTGCTGCATGTACAATGCTTCAGAAAGTGCTTGTAATTTAGCATCCTGTTTTATACTCATATCTTTTAGTTTACCAGTGTCTTTTTATACACCTGTGTCACCACAGTTAGCTTAGCCAAGGAAGCGTGTAAATTCAGCAGTCTGTACCATGTTAAGTAATGTTTGCCATGTTGTCTACGCATGTATCTACAAGGGACAGTAGCAATCCCAGGAAAATCATCAAAATGCTGCAACTTTGAGTGATGAGAAAAGCGACAACTTGTGCAGAAACCATCTTAAGCTAGCACAGTACAGGAAAGGGTGTAAAACATGAAAAAAACAGATTAATTGATAGGGATGACTGCAATTAGGGTTCTGAGAATAGGCAAGAAAGGACTGGAATTTACTGGAGGAAACTGCCAGAGGAACCAAGATATTGGGGGCAAATAACTTCAGAGAAAGATAATGGAATGAGAAGAAGACGAGAAGACATTTGGACTGCAGGCTAGAGACTGCCTTCTCTATCAGGAGTTGATATCATAGTATAAGCAAAGAAAAGGGGATAGGGAAATCCTAAGTGAAATACCTGCTTTCGTAGAGCTTTTACTTGAATCTAGAACAGAAGCTGTTGTTAAAAAAAGAATAATTGGTAAGAAATATAAAATATTGCATGATAGCTATAGGAATCAGTTAGAGGGGGGTAGGAAAGATTGGGAAGAGAGATTGGATGAGCAGTTCACAAGGAAACAATGGGAGGATCTATGTATGGCTTCCAAATATGCAACAGAGCCTAGACGATTTAGGATTTTTTATTGTAAGTGTTTGCATAGGTATTTTTATAACCCAAGCAGTCTCCAAAAAAGTTTCTCCTGAGGTAGATGGCAAATATTGGAGGTGTGATATGGAAGATAGTAGTAACTGGGAATATATATTCCAGGAGTGCAATGAGTTGACAGACTTTAAAAATTCCCACCAGAGTACTCTGTCAGAAATACTGGGTGAGCAAATGGGTGTAAGTAAGGAATTTTTTTAAGCTAGTATACATGATCTGAATTTCCTACACTTAGTAAGGCCTTGATAAGTTTAATTCTCATGGCTGCCAGAAAAGCAATTGCTAGAAAAGGAAATCAAAGGCTAAACCAACTGTATTTAAAGTATTGAATATTGTAACAGATATAAAAGAACTGGAAGTGGGATCTTTAGAAAAGGGTAAAGGCAAATTACAAAGAAAAATGGAAATTGTGGAAACCTTACATGCAGAATAATGTTTTGATGGAAGAGGGAGTTTTTAAGGGAAGGCAGGAATTGATCAGTTTATGTAATGTTGCATTGATAATGATTATACAAAAGAGTAAATATGATCTATAATGTTTGTAACTGGGAAAATGTTAATATGATTTGTTTTCTTTTATATAAATGTATGTTTGTCAATGTCTTCAGTGATAATTCAATAAAGATGTTTAAGGGAAAAACAAAATAAAGAAAACTTTTTTTAGGCAGGATCCGTCTGAGCCTGAATAGCCATATAGATTAACATTTTGAGTAGTTTGTTGATATAAACTAGTTAGATGATAATAAAATTGTTAATTTGAGTGAAGTTCTGAGGTATGTTGTTGTGGAATGGGTGAGATTGTTTTTGTATATATGTTGTGATTTACTTTGTTAGGATAGTAGGCAAATTTGGGTTCAGTCTTTCTCTTCTCCTTTTCCCCGTGGGAGGCAGACTAGCTCAGGCTCTCTTCATGGCTTCTTTACCATGCCTGGACACCTACTCCATCACAGCCTCTTCAGGTGTGAGACCTTTCCTGAGTATAAACATTTTGGGCAGGAGTAGTCCAGATATAACAAGAAACAGATTATTTCCATACAGTTGCCATCTAAGTAGACATCAAAGTCCTCAAAGGACAGACTGATTTTAGATAGTGATAACTTGCTCTTAAGAAAATAACCAGCCAGCTTACAATGCTTCAGGGTACCATCTGTATGCTTTTGTTACATATGCTTCTTACTTTGTGTAAGAAATTCTGTAGTGCTTCATTAATTATGGTTAGTGGCAGAAGTCACATTCTCATCATCAGATGTTTTTGATTAGTTCATGCCATCATAACACATTAATTGGTTGCTGTTCTGTTTTGCCATTGCTTATTAGCCATTGTTTAAAGTGGCACATAGTTTAAATATGTTTATTTTGTCCCCTTAATGGGCATAGTGATACTGATATGATACTGGCATGATACTGATATGATGCTGACGTGTTAATCAACGTTGCACCATAAAATCATTTTCATCATACACGAAATACAAGCAGTGAGGAAATTAATGGGGCCTTTTATTTCTGTTTTTAATACATGCACACAATTTAACTGGTACTGTTAACAGGTATTAGGTGCCACAATTAAAATCACTTCACACTGATTTATCTTGGCGGTCACTGATTCCATTGCTTTTGAGAGTCTAGAAGACTTTAGTGCCTAAACATGTTACACAGCTGATTTTCATTCAAGATTCTAAGACCAACAAAAGGGAGACACCTTCAGTTAAGGCATTACCCAGGAATCAAATGAAACTGCTGAAAAGTTTTGGGGCTGCAGACTTTTTTCCCATAACTTTTTAGAGTGGTTTGTACTATACTGCTGGAAAGCTGCAGGATCTCCCCCAACCACCACCCCACAGACCTTTATACTGCTTCAGATTAATCTAATTTAACTCCTTGGTAGATTCTATTTTAACAAAGCAAAAACTTCTCTGGTGTAAGCAATTCTTGTAGCCACAAATTTCTGCTTAGACTTTTTTCCAACCTGCAAAAAGCAACACAGAAACAGTGAGTGTCTTCCGGTTGGGAATATTGCTAGAATGGCAGCCTCCTAGTAGACACAGCAGACCTCAGCCAACTACTGCTCTATAAAAATAAAATGAAATGGTGCAACTCACCTCAAGCAGTCAGCGTAACAATAACTACTCTTTCTGTCCCTGTCCATTTTACTTCATAGACTTCTTTTGGTAGTAAATTGTCAGAGAAGGGTGCAACCACATTTCATTGTCTTTATCTGATTGCCACAACCCTTAGCTCGTTTGCTCTCCTGCTAATACAGCTTTTGTGACTCCATTTTTAAAATTACATTTCCATTCTCTAGCCAAGTGAATCCAAATCCATCCAGCTGCCTTATTCTATGATAAGGTAAACTGCATTGTATTTAATTTCTTAACAAAACCTGTTTATTATTGCATTCTGGATCAGCATGTTCCTTGTTATTGCCTTTTCCCTCTAAACATATTTACCTCAAAGCTGGCTAAAAGCAGATAGTTGCTTTTTGGTGGGAAGCCATCAGATCTCTGCTGGTGCAACCTGCTGTGCTCAGCCCTCGTTCGCTGAAATTTGTTCTACTCTGTTACCCTCAAGTCCCACCCATTGCTCTTAAGCTATATTTATACTTAAAAAGCCATTCTTTCTTTAACTCACTGCCCATTCACAGTCCCACTAAGTAAACTTTCTATCACATCGATTACTCCTCCTTTGACATCGCTTCCTCAAAATTCCACCTAGTAATAACTTCACCTCACCCATCCTCTGCCTGTTCTGTTTGCTTCTGTCCTTCCACGTTCTAGTTCATAACCCCCACACTTGCCACATCACCAACATACTTGTCACTCTAGTAGCCTCAATTTCATCTATACTTCTAATAGTATAAAATGATAGTCTCAGCCTTTACAATAATCCTCCATGTTTATCATATTGTTCACTGCTGCAATTGTCCTAGTTATATGGATGATGTACTTCCAAGGATATAACAGCTGGCCAGCTTTCAAAACTTCAGGCTACCTTCCATGCACCCAAACCGTAAGTCTGCTTCAGCTGAGCTGACTAAAAAAAAAAAACAGGTTTGGGCTCCAAGCCCTTTACAGCTTTTCCGATGCTGAAGAGTGTTTCTTTGAGGACTTTCTAGGATTGGTTGTCTTATGCTGTTCCTTTTCTGGGAAGATAAGTTCTCTTTGGAGAAAAACCTTCCACATTATAAAAAATATTTTATTATACTTTCCTGTTAGGTGTATACATTTTAATGGACTGTCACAAGACTTTAACCATATGTGTAAACAGGAGTGCATTTTTTTTCTTTCAGTTTAAAGTAATTGAAAAAAAAAATCCTGTGAAGAAACTGTGTTCATTTTACTTTTTGTGTCTGGCATATTGTTTTAAAGTGCTTTTTACTTTGTTTTTCTGTAAAAACATGACTTTTAAAGACTTCAAATTTTTACCAACTTTTGCTGCTCATTTTCCCTGGGAAAGTGGCACCCTTTCAGCTTGGCCATGAAACAAACTGTTGATCCAAAAAGAAAAAATTAAAAAAGCCTTTGCTACCACAGCAGACTAGCATTTTACCTCTGCTACAGGTGGGTGCGTCTGAGTTGGCAATAGCTTGTTCCTCAGACAACTCATCCTTTACCCTGAATCCCTTTGTTGTAGCAACTACAACCACTGTAGATGGGGAGGAGGGTCAGCCATGTCCTCTGCAGCTGTTGGGGCCCCCTTTGTGGGCAGGTAAGTGCCATTTTTGTTGGTCCTGGTAGAGGGAGCTGGGAAGGCCTCCCTGTTTAGTCAGAATGTTGTGCTCATCCCAATGGAATCTGTTGCTGCCATTAACACAGTTGGCCTCATTGTTCATCTGAAAAAGAAACAGAAAGCTAAACACTTGTGTATTCCTCCTCAAATTGTCTTAGACAGGAGTAGTTTATGGGGTCTAGTTCAAGGTTTAATTCAGGCTATTGATACTTCTTATGAAGTGGCTTCTGGTAAAATACAGAGGGTTAACTCTTTTCCCAAAGAGATTCAAGATTGTGAATCTGGACAGGAAGATAAAGGGACAGATACAGGGTTTTCTGATTCAGACTCTGAGGTGAGCTCAATTTTTGATTCCCCCTGTGAGGAGTTCTGTTTTTCTGAGAGTATTTCCAGAATGTGCCAGCATTTTCAGTAGGAAAACACAGAGGTTTCTCAATCCCTCTGAAAATACTATGAGCTGTCACACAAGCAATTTCAAGCACCTGCACCCATTCCCCCCATGTTCTGTCATTTCTGGAGGATGTGTGTGTCATTGCCTGTAATTTGAGTGATAGTCAGCCTGCTGTCCCAAAAAAGGCAGACAGAATATGTAAAGTTCCTCAGTCTTTTAAGTTTTTTCATATTCATCCCAAACCTTACCCAGCAGCTATAGCTTTTGGTAATCGTACTACTGCTAAACATTTGGTTAATTCCAAGCCAATGCTTTCTGACAAGGATGTGAAGATTATTGATAAGTATGGGGAAAGGTGTAAGACGGCCACAGTGGTGCAGCGGTTAGCATTGTCACCTCACAGCAAGAGGTTCTCCCATTCAATTCTTGGCTGGAGCACCTTCTGTGTGGAGTCTGCATGTCCTTCCCGCGGTCGAGTGACATTTAAAGACATGCAGGTAGGTGTGTGTGTGAATGGGTGTGCCTTCTTTGAAGGTTGGGTGTCGGGTTGGCAACTCGGCACCTTAAAAATCCACTGCCAATCATTAGTGGACCGGAGTTCCGCTATGGCGACCCCCTAACCGGGAAAAGCTGAAAGATACAACATGTGGAAAAAGTGTAAGCTTTTCCAACATTGATTTTCAGGATTTTGAATTGCCAAGCTGATGTCTTAAAGGTTATTCTGACTAATTGCTAAAGTATGTGTTTTGTCCACAGTTTTTTTGTGAGGAAAAATCTGCTTTAAATAATTTCTTCCATTGTAAAGTCACTACTTATTGCTCACAGTGTGCACATGACTTAGTTGATACTCCTTCTAGGACTTTGGCCACTCATACTGTTTTTAGGAAGTTTGCCTGGCTGTGTTCTCAGAATTTCCCAGATGATGTGAAAATTTTGATTTTTAAATTCTCCTTTGGATAGATACTTTTTTCACTCCTCTGTTAGAGGTTATCAAAAAGTGTGATGAAAGACAGAGGGGGACTCTAAGATTTTTCAACCTTCCTTTTCCAAATTTTATAAGGGATTATTTAACCTGTAATCTAGTTTTGGCAAAAAACAAAATGAAACAGTCTCAACAAGATGCTGGTAAACAGATGTTTAAGAAGAAGTGGCAGGAGGATGATCTTCGCCACCACCTTCACCCTTATAGTCCCTTTTCCCTTCCTGAAAGTCTGAACTTCCACTTTTCTTTTTGGCAGATAGTTTCAGACAAATGGGTTGGGAAGATAATTCATCAAGGTTTTTATGGACTAGTTCATTATTCAACAGACCAGACTCTCTTATTTCCCCCTATCCTTCAATACATGCTGTCCCAGGGGAGGGATCGAACCAGTTCTTTCTTCCCAGGTTGGGAATGGTTTTTATTCAAGAATCATTTTAGTGCAAAGGAAAGAAAACACTTTGAGACTAATTTTGGATCTTTGCTGCAACTGCCCGTGATAGTGCCAAAGTTCAAAATAGTGTCACTTCACAACCTGTTACCTCTTCTTCCTCATTGAAGTTTCCTGGTAGTACTAGATTTAAAAGATGCTTTTCATCCCATCACTATTTATCCAGACGTCAGGCTTTTCTTAAGGGTTTGGTATGACTAATTCACACAGTCAGTTCTGTGCCTTACCCTTTGGACTATGCACTGCACCAAGAGTGTTCACAAAGTGTATAGCTCCAGTTACAACTCATTGCAGGCTACAGGGTATCCACATTTTTCCATATTTAGATAGTTTGCTTAACTTTGCAGAGTCCTTCTCAAAGTGTTAGGAATCTCTAGTTTACACAAGCTGGGATTACAAGAGAACATTCAAAAGTCTTTTTTTATTCCTTCACACGTGATTGATTTAAGATGTCTAGCTGACACTTCAGGAAAACAGAGGGCTTTTCTTCCACAAGAAAAAAATACAGATCTATTTCTAGATATGGTTCTAAAATTTTCCAGTCAGATTTCGGTCATTCTGAGGGATTACCTCAGGATTTTGTGCCTCATGGCAGCTATGATATGATAGCCCTGGCAGTATTCCAAATGAGAAAGCAGAATGGTATCTGAAATCTGTTTGGTCTTAGCACCAACATCTTTTGTCTTTTCAAATCCCAGTGCTGGAGTTTGTCAGAAGAGAAATCACTTGGTGAAGACGGAAAATTTCTCTAAAAACAAGGTCTTCTCTTCTCCCTCCCAGCTCCAAAGCAATCAGTCACCACAGACACCTCAGACTTTGCTTAGGGAGCAGTATCAGGAGGGATAAAAGTGCAAGGTATGTGGGACACCAAGGACCGACACAAGCAGATAAACATAAAAAAAGATGCTTGCCTTAATCAAGGCACTAAACTCTCTGAATCATCTTTTGTGCCCTGGGCATCTTCAGGTTGTTACAGACAATACTACAGTCTTGTTACATCAGCAACCAGGTCATGACCCCTTTGCAGACTAGCCATTTTAGCTTGGGATATTTTCACAGTACAGTCTCACTCTGAGTCATCACTTCCTCTTGGAGCTTCGACATTGGATAGCTCAGCTCCAACTCCCTCTTTGGATCCAAAAGTGTGGGGGCTGCAGGGGTTATCTGATCCAAGAGTTTCAGCCCTGGTGGGATTCCCCTTGGCATCCCCTGGGTCCTGGGCCTTCAAGGTAGTGTTTTATACCTAGACAGGCTTCGGATTCATGCTCTCAACCTCCTTTGGATCCTATGTCTGAGTTCTGTCATCCTACGCCTCAGGGACAGCCAACCCAGATAAGCTTCCAAGCAGTTTTCACTTTTCTTCCAATACTTCCCCATAGCATCCCACTGAGGAGGTCCCTTGAAAGAGATTGTGTAAGAGGAGGCACCTGGATTCCCCACAGAAATTTCTCACAGAGGACACTGATCTTGTTGAGGGGGAAGGGTCCACTAGATCTCCACCTGACGATGTCTCGTTCAGAGACATTAGAGATCTTTCACCAAAAAGGTGATTGAGCTGCCCAAAACCCTTCCCAGGAGGAATCACTGTTCTTGGAAGCTTTTGAGGTGAATCATCTACTTCTTGGGTTACCCTGTCTGTGGATGAGCTGATAGACCTGGTCTCCTACAGCACATGGAAGGAACCGGACTCTGTAGAACTGATCACTAAGTGCCAGGACAAGATCCTTAGTGCCCCATCCAACAGGTTACATTGGACAAAAGGTGTTCCTATAGATGCATGGTCATTGTGACAGCTACTAAAAAGGAGCTGGCTGAACAGAGCTACTCTGTCCATCCCCCTAACAGGGAGTCTAAGGTGTTGGACAGGTTTGGTAAGCAAGTGTATGCATCAGGGACCTCCGCTTTATGGTCAATGAATTATTTGGCGCATTTCACAAAGTTACAGAGGGACTTAATCAAGGAACTCTCCAACTCTCTCCCAGGGTCCATATCCATAGAGGAACAAAAGTCTTTTTCCTCATGGCTGGCCACGCTACAATCCATTACTAACGCATCCATGAGGTTAATCTCACATGCAGCTGAAGGTTCCTCACGGGTGGCCAATTCAAGCATAGCCATTAGGAGCATGCCTGGATGTGGTTATGCGATTTTGCAGAGCTTTTAAGGCATCATTCATCAATGCTCCCTTTGATGGATCTTCTTTATTCAGGGCAACAGTTAGAGATGTGCTCCCACAGTGAGAAGGATGGAAAGTCTGTCTGCCATGGGAATCCACTTTTCTACCCACAAAGAACTTTCTTCCGGAATCAACACGGTGGTAACAAAGCGTGGTTCAGAAATCACATGGAAAGTTTTCTCCCAGGGGCAGAGAGGGAAAATAACTATAATGGAAGATGCTGCCCTTGTGGTAGAGGGGGTCAGCAGAACCAAGGTTCTTGAGTGTCTTTCTTGAACAGGTCCTTCTCAGTGCTACTGAAAGGTTACCTGACTGTCCATCTCTGGAGGCAGTCAAGAGGTGCTTATCCTTGCATCCAAATGCCCTGGATAGCCATCACAGAGGATTCCTGGGTGCAAAGGATCAAATCCAGAGCATACTTCATTCCGTTTTCCAAGTTCCTCTACAGAAGAGAAAAGTCTCCCTAATGTTCCAACCAATCAGTAGGAACAAGCAGCTCTAGAAATTCAAAAGTTGCTGAACAAAATATCATCTAAGAGGTTCCCCCAGACCAAAGAGAATCCAGAATTTACTGAATATTCTTTTTAGTGCCAAAGAAAACAGTGGACCTGAGACCCATTTTGGACCTCAGTTATTTGAACCAGTTTGTAAAGAATTCCAAGTTCTGGATGGTCACAGTTCAGTCCATTCTGCCTTTCCTTCAGAAGGATGACTGGATATGCTGTTTAGATCTTCAAGACACGTGCTGCTATATAAAAATAAACAGACTCTCCTGAAGATATCTACGCTCCCAGCCAGTCATGATCAGTTCAGAGCCCTGCTCTTTGCTCTCATCACAGTCCCCAGGGTGTTCATCAAATGTGTGGCAGTAGTAGCAGCTCATCTAAGACTGAGTAGATTCAGAGTGTTTCCATATTTAGACAACTGGCTCCTCATCGCACTGAGCATGCATCTTCTGGAAAAGGCCAGAAATTACCTTCTACTTCTATATCAGTCTCTGGGGGTTACGATAAACTTATTGAAGTCCCAACCTCAACCAGTTCAAGCCTTGGAGTTTATAGAGGCTTGTCTAGACACAGTCAGTTGCTTAGCTTTTCCTCCTCAAAACAGAATTCTTACTCTAAAATTGCATGTCAATCAAGTTCTGTCTCATCCTTCACCCCCAGCAAGATTAATACTCAAAGCCCTTGGGTCAATGGCTGCTGCAATAACTTTTTTAGCCACTGCTCATTTTAATATGAGAATTTTTCAGTGGACTCGAGCATTGCAATGGTCTTTTCATTAACAGCCTCTACGATATCCAGTAAATTTATCTCAGGTCTGCAGAAAATCTCTACTGTGGTGGATACATTCCGAAGAGATTCATCAAGGCTTCCTGTTTGTCCTTCCTCCTGCGAAAGCCACTTTGATAACGGACTCCTCCCAGTTAGGGTGGGGAGGCATTATTTAGGAAGGACATTTCAAGGCACGTGAGCCCAAGAAGAGACCAATTTGCATATAAATGTTATAGAGATGAGAGCAGTGCTTTTAGCATTGCAGGCCCTTCTGAGCTCTCTTCCTCTAGGAACTATTGCTATTCAGAGAGTCAACATGTCGGTAGTCAAGTACATCAACAAAACAGGGGGAACCCGATCTTGCCTTTTGTACTGAAAAAAGCAATGGGAGTTTTGCAATGAGCGATTTCCTCCAAATGTTTTCTAGTAGTGAAATACATACCGGGGAAATCCAACATATTAGCAGACAAGCTCAGCAGGACCATTCTGACTCCTCATGATTGGTCTCTCAGTCAATCAGTGGCAAAAATGATCTTCGACAAATGGGGTCAACCATACTGGGATCTGTTTGCCTCTCCTCTCAACAACAAACGCAGCAGGTTCTTTGCCTAATTCCCCACCAGGGGACAGTCACCAAGAGATGCTGTAGACCCTTTTGGCCCTCCGGTCTCCTTTATGCTTACCCTCCTTTACTCCTAATACCCAAGTTTCTTCAGAAAGACAGTCTGTTGAAAAGCATAATAATCCTCATTGCCACCTTTTGGCCTCTGCAAGTGTGGTTTCCCTTCCTATTGTCTTGCTTAGTATGTCTTCCATGGACACTGGACCCCAGTCCAGATCTCCTGTCTCACCCATCAGGGATGATTCATCTGGACACTGCAGTCCTGAATTTGACCGCATGGTTTCTCCAGTTCCAGTGATTGCTAGACATTTCAGGCTTTCCTGTCCAGTTTGTCATATCCTTTCTTTGTCTGACAAACCTTCAACCAAAAAGATTTATAAGGGAAAATGAAAAAGATTTTCTTTGTGGATGCACCATACAGACTCAGATCCCTTTTCTGCTCCAATCCCAACTATTTTAGATTTCCTTGCTTTTAATTTTCATACTGGGGCAAGTTTCTCTACCATTAAGGTACAGTTAGCAGTCATCTCCAACTAACACAATGGCGATAAGACTTCTCCTTTAGCTTCAACTAAGCTGGGAAAGGCCTTCCTCAGTTACATTCTTACTTAGACCTCCAATTTGAGATCCAACTCCACATTGGGATCTGACTTTGGTATTACAATCTTTAGTACATCCTCCATTTGAGCCCTCAGCTAAAGTAGACCTTAAGTTTTTATCTTGGAAGACTGTCTTTATGTTTGCAATTACTTCAGCTAGATGAGTTTCAGAACTCTAAGCACTCTCTTCAGAACCACCCTATCTAATTTTTCACAAGGATAGGGTTGCCCTGTACACTAATCCTTCCTTTCTACCTAAAGTGGCACGTGAATCAAACATTAGTCAAGTCATTAATCTTCCAGTTTTCTTTCCAAAATTTGAGATTAAAGGAGAATATACTCGTCACCTCCTAGATGTACATAGACCACTTCGTTTTTACCTATATAGAACCAAGGAGTTTAGAAAAAGAGATCAGTTTGTTTCCTTTTCTAACACCAAGAGGGGAAAACCATTTTCAGAAATTACTATAGCTAAATGGATAACGGACTGTATTCTCATGTTTATTTCTTGAAAGGCCTAACCTTACTAAAGCAATCAAAGGCACATTCAATCAGGTCAATGGCTACATCAGCTGCTATTTTGGCTAGAACTTCCATTGATGACATTTGTGCAGCTGCCACTTGGTCTAATGCTTATACCTTTGTTTCTGATTACAAATTGGACATCATTTCTAGGAACAGAGCGTATTCGGTTATGCGGTCCTATGGTATATCCTTCCAAGGGAAGTGATGATTAGTGATCAGCAGTATGGTTTCATGCCAGGAAAGAGCACTACAGATGCGATGTTTGCTCTGAGAGTGTTAATGGAGAAGTGCAGAGAAGGTCAGAAGGAGTTGCATTGTGTCTTTGTGGACTTAGAGAAAGCATATGACAGGGTGCTAGAGAGGAGTTGTGGTATTGTATGAGGAAGTCGGGAGTGTCAGAGAAGTATTTAAGAGTGGCACAGGATATGTACAAGGGTAGTGTGACAGCGGTGAGGTCTGTGGTGGGAGTGACAGATGCGTTTAAGGTGGAGGTGGGATTACATCAAGGATCAGCTCTGAGCCCTTTCTTATTTGCAATGGTGATGGACAGGTTGACAGATGAGATGAGACAGGAGTCCCTGTGGACTATGATGTTTGCAGATGACATTGTGATCTGTAGTGAGAGTAGGGAACAGGTGGAGGAGACCTTGGAGAGATGGAGATATGCTCTAGAGAGAAGAGGAATGAAGGTCAGCAGGACTAAGACAGAATATATGTGTGTGAATGAGAGGGAGGATAGAGGAATGGTGAGGATGCAGGGAGTAGAGGTGGCAAAGATAGATGAGTTTAAATACTTAGGATCAACAGTTCAGAGTAATGGTGAATGTGGAAGAGAGGTGAAGAAGAGAGAACAAGCAGGATGGAGTGGGTGGAGAAGAGTGTCAGGAGTGATTTGTGACAGACGAGTACCAGTAAGAGTGAAAGGGAAGGTCTACAAGAGGGTAGTGAGACCAGCTATGTTATATGGGTTGGAGACAGTGGCATTGACAAAAAGGCAGGAGTCAGAGCTTGACGTGGCAGAGTTGAAGATGTTAAGATTTGCACTGGGCGTGACTAAGATGGGACAGGATTAGGAATAAGTATATTAGAGGGTCAGCCCAGGTTGGAAGGTTTGGAGACAAAGCCAGAGAGGCAAGATTACATTGGTTTGGACATGTGCTTAGGAGGGATGCAGAGTATATTGGGAAAAAGATGCTAAGAATGAAGCTGCCAGGTAACAGGAAAAGAAGAAGGCCTAAGATAAGGTTTATGGATGTGGTGAGAGAGGACATGCAAGTGGTTGGTGTGACGGAGCAAGATGCAGAGGACAGGAAGAAATGGAAACAGTTGATCCGCTGTGGCGACCCCTAACTGGAGCAGCCGAAAGAAGAATAAGGTCCTCTGGAATATCCTTCCATGAGGGCCACCCAAGGTAACTGTAGCTGGGAACTCTGTCCCATTCGCTGAGGAACAAATGAAAATGACAACATCAGATATAAAATTTATGTACTCACTGTAACATTCCATCGGGTTGTCCCTTTTCATTCTTCCTTAACTCCCCTCCCACCTTCCCCCTATCCATGTCTTTGGGAGTGACCTAACAGAATTCTGATTAGCAACCATTGTTACTGTTTGAGTTCCTAATCTTTCAGCTATCACTGTTCTGTCTTAGCTATTTTCAGAGACATTTTTTTTTACTGAGATATTGTATAATAGCAGCAAACTGGATCTGAGGTAATTCAGTGATCAGGGGCATTGTGAGTAAGGGAGGATCTCAAGAGTTGGATCCTAGAATCTAAAGAAAGTGTCCGAGTCGGATCCAAGGGTCAAATCCAAACCCATTCATTGTGAAAGAATGAAAATGGACAACACAAATGAAACGTTATGGTGAGTACGTAACTTTTAGTTTTGCACATTGTCATAACAACTCTGTATATATAACCATGTAGCTTTTCACCATGGGCCTCTGCTGAAAATGGGTTTTAATTCCCAGTCTGACTTTCCCAGTAAATAAATGCAAATAAGCTAATAAAATTTTGCAAATTAGTAGGCTTTAACTGAAAAGGGTCAAAGGAAATGTCTTAACATTAGGGGAGACTGAAACCATTGAACAGAGTAAAACCGGCAGTGAGTTCAGACGATCTCAGGATACGACATTTGATGAGCACACATGATGTCACACACAGAAGTTTGAAACAGTAATGCAGAGTTAATTGTCCTGCAGTATTGCCTCATAGGTTTTCAAACAATACTTGGAAGCTGGTAGCCTGGTACTGAGATATACAGGGAAGGAATTCATACTAAAAAATGCACTGTGTCCTTGCTTCACATTGCAAAGGCATAAAAGGTGTGGAAGTTGTCTAAAGTTTACGTAGATCATTACTTGCTCAGTAGGGAAACTGAAGTTCTGACATAACCTGCATTATCATGATAGGTGTCAATCGGCCATAATTTAAATAGAGTTTTGCATTGCCTTAAAGCCTCACCAAAACAGTGCAAATTCTACAACTAAATAAATACAGTGATGTGTCACTTTAATATATTAATAAAGAAATGCTGTGCTAGGTGAAAATTAAAAGTACTTGTTAAAGTGAAATGAACATATTGTAAGCATGTATGCAAAGTCTGTAGTATCGTAAGGTCAAAGCTGTATGTGATAGGGTTGCCACCTGTTCTTCCTTGCACAGGACATTCCCTATTTGGTCAGCACAAAACAAATAAAAAAAACTTGAAAAGTAGTGAATATCTTGGGATTTTAGGACAAAAAATATTCTCTGTGTTTTCTGTAATAGTTAAATAAAATAATTATTTTGTATCTGAAATGCCTTAATGTTATATGAAACTATGCAAAAAAAAACTCAAATTCTACAAGATTGAGCTTTTATTTTGGCTAAGATGTGAAGTCTAGTTTCTTGCACTTGTATGGTATGGTTTGTCCATTCAAGTCTCACATTTTCATAAGAAATGCCCCACTGTGGGTATCTGAAAAGGTGGCAACCCCAGTGTGTGAAAATGAAACCATGCGCCATGCATATTAAAGAAAGTTCTGGTAATTTGACAGTATTACCTGCAGTTAGAGAAAAAGCTTTTTGCTATGTTCAGAGCATGTTTACTCATAAATGGTAGTGGTGATTAGCTGAAATTAATAGGAATATGACCTTCATGCCAGACTTGATTTACCATGTTTACTTGTTTTACTGCAAGTGTTGTGCTATTTTGCTAACCTTGACAAATGCCATAATCTCCTACAGCAGGAATAGAATGGATTTGTAGGGTTACCAGCAGTAACTCATCATGGATATCTATCTAAGAGCCGTGTGCTGTATTTTACACTAGAGCAGAGGGTAAACAATGTGACATTTTAGATTAGCACTTGAGTTATACATGAATACAAAATGTTTGACTTTTTCCCATGCATGTTTTTTCCTTTTGTGTTAGTTCCAGAAAATTGTCTCTCTACTACATTATTCATAAATATATATTACTGGGAGGGTTGTTGCCTGTCTTAGGACCAGAACCAGTTAAGGAAAAAGGGCTGATTCTTTATTGAGACTTGGCCCTTTTTTGATCAGGATCTGTTGAAACTCAGGTCTAAAGATTACCCATTGATGCAAAGCAGATTGCTATAATCTGTCAGAATTTAATATTAGCAGAACACTATTTAGTATTTGGATTACTTGAGTAGTTTTACTTTATGAACTTTTTTTAAACTGTAAGGTTTTATTAGGCTCCACAAAGGCTGACTGCTCTTGACATATTGACAAAATATAGCTGTAAATGGGCACTGTTTAAATTACAGGTCTTTTCTGTTTTGGTAGATATATATTTTATGCTTGCTTTCATTGAAGGACATCTTAAATTTCTGTAATCAGTCCTCTTCTGAGTATTGACAGAGTACATTTACTTCAACCTGTTATACTTTGCATTCCATATGGTGTATTATTTAAAGGTTCCTTCTTGAATGTATAGACACTGAAAATAAGGTTGATGAATGCAGATCATTTATTTTTTATGTTATTAATGGTTACATTTATTTAAGGATTCCTTCATTTCCTCTAAATTTGTTAAAAGGCATCTGTTGTCTGAGAACTTAAACCTTGCTGGCAACATAAGTAGTTCATGTTGGAGGGACATGCATGTGTCTGGGAGAATTTCCCTTGTCTGGAACAGGCTTCTTATCCATGTGAAGCAGAGTTCTTCCCTAACCCTATTCAAGCATAACCTGGACCAGTGGATGAGAGATCGGAAATTCACCCCAGGAATGGCACCTATGTGTCTAATGGACAGAGGCAGTCTGTAAATCATATCCTAGCTTACGTATCCACCTTAAAATAACCTCTAAGGCTAAAAAAACTCATGGTATACATTTGGGATGTTTGGCTAGCCTTATAAAGTATCCAGTGATTGTTGGCCTAGTATATACCTATGAACCTATGTACCCTTTCTGGCAATAAATAAGTGCATACATAAACCATATCTAGTTGGAAGAAAACATAAACTGCACTCCAGAGTAGGGAAAAAATTTGCACTGCAGGCAGTCTGAGTTAAAAGAAGCCGCGGTGGTGCAGTGGTAGCGTTATCTCCTCACAGCAAGAGGTTCTCCCGTTCGATTTTCGGCTGCAGCGCCTTCTGTGTGGAGTCTGCATGTCCTCCCCATGATCGAGTGACGTTCGAAAGACATGCGTGAATAGCCGTGCCTTCCGTTGAAGGTTGGGCATCAAGCTGTAACCTCGGCACCATAAAAAAATCTACTGCCAGTCATTAGTGGACCGGAGTTCCACTGTGGTGACCCCTAACCGGGAAAAGTCGAAAGAAGAAGAAGGCAGTCTGAGTTAAAGCTAACTAGAGAATTTATACATAACAGCACAGAAGTTTTAGCGCACAGTATTTACATATTTATAATATTCTCAAAGCATGCATTACTGACTAGCAGCTTGTTGTAGGAAGACGAAGAGTTGAAGTTAGCAGTCTTTAAGAGTTGGGTAAGTTAGGGTTTAGGATGATCAAGACTGAATTGGGAAAGAGATGTTTAGTTGAGATTTATGGCGATTATTAAAAAAATAGTATGATAAACTTAGTTTGTTCAGCATAGTTTATGTTAGTGACAGGTATATAAGCAAAGCATATACAGGTAGTTGTCTTTTGTAGTTGGGTTATTAATTGCTTTCTTACTCCGGTCTTGCCAACTGACAGCAGTGAAAGGGAGATTTCACTGAAATCCACTTTCAGTGAACAGACACCACTACCTTTTCCCTATTGTTGTATGACCTTGAAGTTGGAGAGAGACAGTGTGTGTTCAGAAGCTGTAGGGTGTGGTGGTGGGGGAGGGTCATGTGGGGAAAAGTGTTTGTTTCCAGGCTTTGTCTGTCTGCTTGAGAAGTTGCTGGAACTACAGTCTGTATCATGGTTAGGTGTGTTGTTTTACATAGTCTGAGGTTGTGAGGATAGAACTGGCTCTGAATGCTAAGTAATGTTTCATTTCGGAAGGAAGCTGCATCATTACTGTTGATGATAGTGCATAACATGGGCCAGTTTATACAGTTAATGGCATTCTCGACATTTTGTGAGTTGTTTGGAGAGCTGGTTCAGATAGGACGAAGGATGGGTTGGTATTTAGGTTGTTTTAGAAAGTAAGTAAATGATATGGTGGAGTGACTACTTAAGTTTAGGGGATTGATTACTATGGACTTGATGTGGATTTTGGGGGGGTCGCCACAGCGGAACTCCGGTCCGCTTATGATTGGCAGTAGATTTTCATGATCGCCGAGGTGCCAGCTCGACGTCCAACCTTCAACGAAGGCATACCCATTTATGCATGTCTTTTGAATGCCCACCCAACACTGCAGGGAGGACATGCAGACTCCACACAGAAGGCACTCGCCGCACTCCAGCTGAGAATCGAACGGGCGAACCTCTTGTTGTGAGGCAACAACGGTACCGCTGCACCACCATGGATTGATTTTGGGGACAGTATGATTGTTGTTTATGTTTGGGGTGTAGTAGGTATTTCCATTGTTTCCTGTAGGGCAAGGTCAGCTAAAAAAAAACTACAGTGGTCATACTGGTTTTGGCCAAGGAAAATGGTGCTGAAATAATCTAAGATAAGAATGTGTTTTTGCTTGTTTTGGATAGAGGGTTTTAAAATTAAGTTTTTAAAGTCTGTTTGAGATGTGGATGGGGGGGTATATGGTATTAGGTGTATTTACAAGATCTTATGGCTGTTATTGGAAAGAACTGCAGAATGTCCCCGTTGTTTTGGCCAAGTTTCTCCCTTCCAGATAAATACCACCTTTGGTCTCCCTTAAAAAAATGCTGCACGTCTTGTAAGACTTTGTCACCTTGATCAACAAAAAGGAAGTAAATAAATATGTCACTAATTACAGCATCTAGAATGTTGTCCCTGACAGTTAAATACCTAATGTGCTGGATATTTTTCAGCAATGTTAAACCTTGGACTAAACATGCAATTGGAGGATTGCACATTTTAAGGCAGAGTTTAGTAGAGGCCTTTTGTTGAGAATATCTGTGCTTGAGTGCCACCTACTAGCAATCCATAGTATTGACTGTGCTTGTGTTCAAGTGAACACAGTAACAGTAAACTACAGGTGTAAGAAATGCCACAGAAAAGCACAGGATTATCCAATCATCACAAAATGTAGTGAACTGCAGAAAACAGAGCACACTCCATGCTTTTTTATGTAACTCATGGCTAGGTATAGCTGTAGTTAGGAATGTTTTGGAAGCATTGATTAATCCCTTGACTGGTGAGCCAGATGCAGCTGTATTCCAAAATGATCAGGAAACAGATGAATTGGAAGGAGAAAATATCATTCTACTGAGACTACATCTGGTTACAGATAGTTTCTTGGCTCTTATTTCTGCTTCCTGCTTTATTATCTGGTGCTGTCTAAATACCCTTTTTGTAATATGCAGATGCTGCAGAGTTTGAAGACACTGTGACTATTATAAGTCCAATAGCAGACAAAAATTTTCAAAATTTCACTTATGGCAAGACTGTCCGTTGTAGCCTAGGATAGTTCATTTGTGTTTTTTACACTCCTTTAGTTTGCAACATATATTGTATCCTTTTAGGTTTGTTTTGTGCTAGAAACATTTGATGTAGAACTTGAGCATTCCTCTGAATCTAGTATTTATTTAATGTCTGCCCAAGATTATTTAATCTGGAATTTTCTATTTAGTTATTTCTACATTGCTAAACCTGTATCCTTAGTTCCTTCTTAAGTATGATGAATCTGTTTCTTTATGTGATGATTCTAAATAAGCTTCCTCTCCCATAATACCAATACTCTTATATAAAATGATTTTGCATTCATGGTGTAGTTTCTATTTATGTACTTAAATAAAAACACATGGCAACATACCAAAACGTGCCCATTATAGCAGTACATTTTTGTATTTGCATCTTAGTCCATGTCTAAACATAGACTTGGTGCTGGCAGATCATATAGAATGGACAATGGTTTGAGTATTGTTGTGAGTGAGGGTCTGTCCTTGTCAATATTGGATGGCACTTGCTGGAAGACAGAAATGGTACATGGATCCCCACCCCCACTACCGGGAATTTTGGTAAAAACTGAGGATCTTGGAGTTGGGATTTGTTTGATTTGTATTGTTATGCACTTATCTCCTCAGTAATTTAATTGACGATCATTTGCATATCATGTGTTAGGTCCTCTACCTCTGTACCACCACTTACAGCCCCTCCCCAGCCAAAAGCTGTTAATAAGGGATGAATTTTCTCCAACAGAAACTGGCTATGTGGCCTACATAGTGCTGTAGTCTGTCTGCAAATAGGGGGTTGCAAGCAACAAAGGATCACCTTGATTAGTTCTCAGACAAGGAGCATTTAAGTTAGCTGGTCTTGGATGATCACTTGTAGAGGTGCGTACAGAAAATAATGAAGTCTAACCAACAAGGGTATAAACTCCTGCATTAAAATCCCAGCAGTAAAAAGTCTTGCCAAATCTTATTAAAAAGGCAAAAATTCCAGTTTTTGGATGCTGACAAGTTCCTTTCTTGAACTCTCAGTTGCCCCCAGAAAATAAATATTCTGTCAGCTTTAGTTGTTTTTGACAGTCACATATGTATTGTAAATTATGTCTTATTGTAAACGTAACATAAATGAGCTTGCTTATTCTTTGTTTGCCATCCTTCCAGCTTGCTGGTGCATTACACCAGTGCATCTAAACAGCCTCACACATTCATGTGGGCATTATGCCTAGTTTGTTTTTAGATGTCTGAAATCAAGTTAGTTATTTACTTTATTCTTATGGTTTAGCTGGTGCAACTCTGGGATGTACGTTTTAGATAGGTATGCTAGTAGATGTTTCAGATTAAAATAATGAAAAACTTTTACCTGGCTTATTGAACTTCACTGCATTAAGTTTATTTCTTTCTGCTGTTTTTATTTTCAAAACAGTGAAAGTCATAATTTGAGAATATAGGGTAAATAGCTTATGCCTGAATTTTAAGAGCCTTCCATATGTAATACGTGGCACTCTAAATCTAGGCCAACCTACAATTTGCTGCTGATCTCTTCCATGTGTTTCCTGTTAGCTGTTTTATTTTCAGAGAAGCTTTCCAAAAGGAACTGAGTACTGACTTTGACCTTTCTTTCACAAGATGCAAACATTTAACAGCTCCTTTCGATAGTTAAATAACTTTTCCTTGCTGATTCCCATGGTATAATGTATAAAGATATACAACTGAGTCTTGAAAGTATACATTTTTTTATTTTGTGGTCTAATCAGCTTTTAAGTTTGTACTGATGTTGATTTGTCTCCAGGGTTTCCACATTTGGCTTTCTTTGCTATCCCCCAGTCCCACCTCTCAATAACAGTTCTTTCTGACTACAGTCTGTGGTTTTGTTTAGGTTGGAGAAAGTAACTAGATTTTCTCACTTCATTCTGGCCTGGTCATTGAAAGGTGTCAGCCTGGGAAGGCATGATGTACTGACCTAATGAGAAGGAAATTACAGTCTTCCATAAGATTTTATGCAAACCGCAGTTGGGAAAGTGCATTTTTTATACCAAGGACTGTAGTGCATCTTAATGTAGTACATGTTATTTAGATAGTTTTCCTTTGCTGCTCTGCCATTGAATCCATCTGAGCTTGGCATGAATTTCACGTGTACAACCATCTGCCACTCTTTTTAAAGTAATTCAAGGATAGTTGGTTATTTTACATTCTTATAACACACATTCTGTGAAAAACCCACAGAACCAAAGAGCTTACTTAAAACGGTTCTTCTAGCATATGTTCCCAATAAGACTATGTATGTTTGCAGATACTAAAACCTACTAACAAATGCTCTAGTAGCAGTCTTTAGTTGATGGATATGTGTATGTATATAGCATAGACATACAGATAAACATACACATATGACAACATCAGTTGGGACTTTATAATCTTGTATGAGAAGCAAAAAAATATATTGTCAAAGTTTAGGTTATGGGAACTCCATAATCAGCTTCTTAACCCAGGCCCAGCCCAGTCCTCACCTGTGAGAGACCAGCATATGTAACCTTGCATCCTCATGCAGCTCACTTGGTAGTAAAGCACCGTACTTTCTGGTGTAATGCAAGGACTGCTTTTTTCCTGTTTGGCCCTTCTCTGACTGTTACTACAGTAATGTATGCTTCCTACAACTGTGTTTAAATGTGCTGTCTTGCATGATCCTCAGAACATATTTGGCTTGGCGAAAATATAGCAACATATTTGATTTGGCGGAAGTAGTAATGTAAAGCTAGGGTTTGAACTGTAACTACACACTTCCTACTTTTGGTGGTGAAGACCCAACAGCGAACTAGTATTTATGAACCACAACTAAACCTCATTTTGTAATGTTTGTGGTATTTGTGGAAATTTGTTTGATTTCGAAAATCATTTGTAACAGAATGGAGTGCTGTGCTACCTTGCTGCAGTGAAAAGCCATTTAATTGATCCCTGCCTTCATTTTTAGGGTATTTTATCCTCAGGCTAACTATATTTTTGTGCAGCAATTTCAGGAAACTAACAACATTTTGTCTTTTTAAAAAAGTACAAAGTTTAAGACTTAAGTAGAAAACTCTCTTTGATATGTAGTTAACAGCTGTTTTGCACATATCATGTGGTCTTACTGCTTTTAAGAGTTGCATCAGACCTATGAGACACAATGTTTAAACGTTTTACTGTGATCTGAATCGAGAATTGAGGTAAACTTGCATCTTGGAGTGATGATGCATGCACATACAGCTGGAATGCTACTGAACTTTGGCAAATAGCATATAGCTGTCTCAGCACAAAAGTAGCCAAGGGCGGTTTAGAAAGAAGTACCAGATATTTTGCACCTAAAAGTAATGAAACTATGACTTTATTTTTGTATAATTTGTCTTGTTATACAAGAAGCACACCACTAATTAAAATGTGACATAGAATATTTTTATTAGACAAGTAAAATCAGTGAATTTATTGTGCCTCTTGTGATATTAGAGTGCCACTTCAGATGAACTTGCCATTTGAGACTCTCTGAAGGTATGTTTAAAGAAATTCTGAAATACAGGTTTGCAGACGTGAAAAAAAGCTCAAGTATACTCATTAAAGCCTTAGTGCTGTGACAAAAGTACACTGTTTAACCTCTTTCTCTTCAAGAATGTAATTGGGAGAAAACATATATATTCAAGTGTGCAAGCACTGTGAAAAAACATGATTTGTTTTGCAGTTATGAGGTTTATTCAGTCCTGGACAAAGAAACTTGCTTCACTTCAGCATTTAACAGAAAATGTTTTTGTTTAACTTGATGACAGAAAAAGAACATGGCTTCTTTCCCTAGCTTTAAAGTAATGCTTCATCAACTTCTTAGCTAGTTCAAGTTTTTAAGAGCAACCAGAAAAGCAGTTTTACCTAACAGGTTTTTTAAACAGCAACCAGAACTGAAAATGTTCTTTAACAGCCAGCCAGTTTTCAAAGCATCAGGGTACCTTCCACAGCCCCAAATAGTTAGTCATCTCAGCTGATTAAAAAGACAGTTTTGGCCGCCAAGCCATTCAGAGTTTTCTTGCCTCTGAAGAATATGCTGCTCTGAGGCTTTCAAGGATAGTTATTCTGCTTGTGCTGTTCGTTTACTGGGCAGTTAAGTTCCCTTTGGGGGGAAAAAGACTTCCATTTTAAAATAATTCTTTGTGTGGTAACACTTTCCTCTTCAGGAAGGGGCTTTTTAAGCTTGGAGTTTGTGTTTTAATGGACTATCACAAAACAGTATTGTACTTTTAAGTTGGGGCGCTCTTTTATCCTGCCAGTTTAAAAGCTGTTGAAAGTATCTAAAATCAGTTTTTCTTTGGAAAGATTGTGCTACTTTTGGGGCTTGCAAAGTGTTTTGAAGTGCTTTTTACTGCCTTTTTTTTTGAGAAGTGACTTTTAAAGACTACATTTTCACCAGCTTTTACTGTTTCTTTTCCCCAGGTAAGAGGCACGATTTTTGGCTTGACCATGGAATAGACTGTCGGTCCCGCAGCCTGTCCTTTTTCCAGCAACAAAAAGAAAAATTAAGCAATCAAACCTTGAGGTCACAGCAGGCTAGCAATTTGCTGCAGGTGGCTGACTCTTCTCTGACCATTACTTGTACTTCAGACTACTCATCAATAGACAGGGGTTAGCCACATCCTCTGTAGCTTTTGGGGTCCCCTCAGTGGGCAAGGGAAAGCCAGTCTTGTAGAGCCTGGGAGAGGGAATAGGGAAGGCTTCCCTGTTTAGTCAGAATGTTGTGCCCATTAATACCACTGTTGGCCCCATTTTTCTTGTATAGAAGAGACTAAAACTTAAATATGCATCTCCTCCTCCTCCTCAAATCACCTTGAACAGGAGCAGTTTACTGGGTGTGGCTCTGGGTTTAATTCAAGCTATTAATTCTTCTTCTAAAGTAGTTTCTGGTAAAAGAAGGAAGGTTGCCTATTTTCCTGAAGAGATTAAAATTTCTTAATCTGGACAGGAAGATGAAGAGACCGATACAGGGTCTTCTCCTCAGATTTCTGACTCAGAAGAAGCTCAGATGTTCTTTGTGTTTCACTGTTGCAGTCATTACATTTGGGTTATCTGCTTGCAGGTAGCCCTCAGTCGGCCTGATTAACAAAGTCTTGGGTCCTGCATTGGTTGCTGTCCCTTCTTCCATGATGTCAGGTCGTCAGGGGTATAAAGCATGCAGCCGATGCCATTACATTAGTCTTTCTTGCCGTGCAGTGCCCGAAGCAGAAGCAGTTCACAAGTGCCGGTCGGCCGACTCCTGAATTTTTTGGTTTCAATTTTCAGAACCGTAGTCTTCCACTAAAGCTAAGTACCCCGTTAGGGAAACTTTTTCTTGCTCCTTACCGATGTCAGTAAAAGTTACTAATTGCATTACTTGTGGAAAGCAAATACCTCATAAAGATTTTCATTCGTACTGTATTCCTTGCCTAGGCCCTGACTACGATGTACCTTGCTGTCGATTTTGTGCTTTTTTTTAATCAGCGCACTATCCATCGTTGGTATATTTTCGCCTTTAAATATTTCCATTCTCGGTTTAATTATCCAGAAATGTCGTCAGTTAGCCATCCGACTACCGGGATTCCGAAAAAACGCAAGGATAAAGACAGTGACAGGCCGCCGAGGTCCAAAACTGCCTACAATGCTTCTCTTAAGTCAGTCGCCAGTTCGCCGGTACTCTGAGTTGCTTTCGCAGCCCCTGATACCCGCTACTTCTGATTCGCAGGCCTCTACTGAAACCCATTCGGAGTCCGGTATGCCGCAAGATGCTTCAACTTTGGAACCCACGGATGTCTCTACCTTGGATGGGTCCGGAGCCACTGTGCAGGCATTGGCTTCTGAGGGTGTATTCAGGCCTATGGACTTGAATATTAAACCAATGCCTCCTTCTTCTCTTAGGCCTAAATCTCAAACCATGCCTAAAAAACCGACGCCCAGGCCACATGCTCAGGCCTCTATGCCTAAAAACAAATAAGAATGGCTGAAGATCTAATTACTCTAATCAGGGGTAGCCAACCCCGCACTCTAAGAGGCCCAGGACTGAAGTTGTTTCTGAATCTTCTGACCAGGATTCTGTTTTTTCTGATTCTTCTGATTATCTGAATTTGCCCTTATCTACTTATGAGGATTCTGATGCAGAGGACTCTTTTCCCTCTGCTTCCCTTCCAGAGGATTTTTCTTTTGGTGAAACCTTACATACTCTAAGGGAGCATTTCCACTGGGAAAGCCAGGATTTTTCTGAATCAGAAAAGAGGCTCAGGGATTTCTTACTCCTGCCTCAGCATAGGGCTTTAGCTATTCCTCCTGTACTAGACATTGTTGATGATGCTTTTTCGGAATCTAGTTTGGCCACTGATTCCTTGCCTCCTGCTCCCATAAAACCTGACAGATACTACAGGGTTCCTGAGTCACACAAGTTCCTTTTTAAAAATCCTATTGCAGATCCAAAGACTATTTCTCAGGAGCATTAAGGCTTCTACTGCTAAAAATCCTACCCCTTCTGATAGAGATCCAGGGCGCTGGATAGATGGGGTAAGAAGGTTTACACTTCTGCAACCTTGGCCATTAGGGCTTTAAACTGCCAGTTTCATATGTTAAAGTATCAGCAACATGTTATTGGATTGCTTAAACAGAAAATGATGTTGATTCCTTATTGTGTGGAAAATAAAGAAGTATAGGATTTAATGCATTCTGCTGAGCTGGTTGGAAAACATACTTTGCAATGTGGTTTTATTCATTTAGAGGCCTCTTGCAGGGCTGCTGTTACTGGGTCTGTGCTCAGAAGGCATGCTTGGCTTAAGGAGCAATCTTTACCTGATTATGTTAAAGCTAAATTGTTGGATGCTCCCTTAAATCAGGACCGCCTGTTTGGCAACAAGGCTGAGAAAGTTCTTAAAAAGATGGAAGATAAAGCTAAATCTATGAAAACTGTTAAAGAGTCTTACAGGTTCAGCCTCCTAGATTTAGTAGGCACTGGCCCTCTAAAAATTGGTCCTTTCCAGCCCCTTCCAGGTCTTCCCAAGCCAAACCCAGACACAGCAGAAACCCCAAGTTTCATTTCCAGGGGACACACAGGATTAAGCAGTCGGGGGCCTCCACTTCCAAATCTGAGAGCAATAAGACTCCCCCCATGGTAAACTGTCTCAATGACTTCCTTTTAAAATTTCCAAGCACTTATCAACTGACTGCCTCTTTGGGGGTAAAGATTGCTCTTCATGCAAAGAACTGGGAACTCATTACCCAGGACAAATGGGTTTTAAATATAGTGTCCCAGGGATACAGATTTCACTTCCACATGTTGCCAACACCAAACGGGTGGCTGGACCTACCCCCAAATCAGTGGGCAGAGGCCCCAAAACAAGTACTTTCTCTCTTAAGCATGTGGGGCTATTCAGTTGGTACCAGAAGAGGAAAAGGGACAAGGTTTCTACTCGAGACTTTTCCTGGTACCCAGAAAAGACAATTCATGGCGTCCTATCCTGGACCTGTCTACTCTAAACACCTTTTTGGAGACTCCAAAATTCAAGATGCTGACTCCTCTCCAGTTGTTTCCTATGCTAGGCAAAGACGCCTGGTTGGCAACACTAGATTTAAAAGAAGCATACCTGCACATCCCAAACAGGGAATCATGCAGAAGATACCTTCTCTTCAAAGCAGGCTACACACACTTTCAGTTCTCTGCACTGCCCTTTGGCTTATCTACTGTGCCCAGGGTATTCACAAAGTGCCTAAGCTCCAGTTATTGCATTTTGCAGGCAAATAAATATTCAAATATACCCATACCTGGACGATTGCCTAATTCAGGCAGAAAGCCAGGACATACTTTTGAATCATCTGGCCTTTGTACAAAGGGTTCTAACCTGTCTGGGGTACACCATAAACGAAAAGAAATCTCACCTGGTGCCCTGTCAACAAATTATATTCTTGGGAGCAAGCTTGAATACAACTTCCAATATGGCTTACCTCACGCCAGAGAAACAAATTCATTTGACAACCTACTTCAAACAAGTGGCCACAAAAACCCTGCTATCTGCAAAACAAATACTGCAAGCCTTGAGGTTCATGGCCTCCTGCATTCTTCTAATTCCATATGCAAAGCTGCATATGAGGAAACTACAGTGGTATCTAAAAAGCCTATGGTGTCAACATTCTCAGGATCTAGAAGCAATGATTCTTATCATACCTTGCCTATGCCTAGAGTTCCTTTGGTGGGCAAAGGCCTGCCACCAAAACAAGGGACTACGTTTCACACCACCCCCTGCCACATAAACCCTAACAACAGATGCATCAGACTATGCATGGGGGGGGCTCACCTGGCAGGGAAGTGCATTCAGGGCAAATGGAACCCAAGTCAAATGCACTTGCATATCAATCAAAAAGAAATGTTAGCTGTACAGAATGCTCTGACAGCCTTCAAGGACCACATTTTTCCAGGACAACTAATGGTAAAGACAGACAACACCATTGTTATGTGGTACATAAACAAGCAGGGGGATACCCATTCTTACCCCCTCTGCAGACTAGCCATGGCATTGTGGAACACAGCCTTGAGCTACCAAGTGCACCTTCAAGCTCAATTCCTGCCAGGAAAATTAAATACAGTGGCGGACGGGCAAAGCAGAAACCTCATGGACCCACACGAGTGGAAACTGGAACCAAGGATTTTCATCATGTTGACAAGCAAATGGGGGAGCCCACATATAGACCTATTTGCCTCTCCCCAAAACTACCAATTGGACAAATTTTGCATAAGGACTCCCTTTAAACAAGCCTGGAAAGTGGATGCTCTGTCCTTCAGCTGGAAAAACCTATCAGTTTATGCCTAACCCCTCTGCCACTGCTCTCCAAAGTACTACTAAAAATCAAACAGGACATAGCAAGTATGATTGCTGCAGACTGGCCACATCAACACTGGTACCACCTCCTGCTTAGTGTGTCACGGTTATCCCCATGGCACCCGACTCAGACTCCTTCCCTGTTGTCCCAGCAGGCGAACCAGATTCTGCACCCTCAGCTTCTAACACTGAACCTTGCAGCCTGGCTAATTACCTAATCTCTCCTTTACCATCCCTCAGTAAACCTGTGATGGATATCATTTTAGAGGCAAGGAGGCCTAGTACTAGAAAATCTTATGCTGAAAAATGGAAAAGATTCTGTGCCTGGAACTAATCTCAAGGGTTGAGCACAGCAGCGCCCAATTTACCTCAAATTTTACAATACTTAACTGAGATGCTTCACAAGGGCCTGTCTTTTTCCTCCATTAAAATCCATGCCTCAGCCATTTCAGCTCATTATAACACAGAACCTCCCCTCTTCTCTCATCCACTGCTCAAGCAGTTCCTCAGAGGGGCCGAAAAATTGAGACCACCCAGGAGATCTCCAACCCCAGCCCTAGAACCTTAACTTTGTTTTGGAGAAACTACCTCCTTTCGAGCCAGCTGCTACTGCAGACTTAAAATTTCTTTCTTGGAAAACAGCTTTCCTTTTAGCAATCACTTCAGCTAGAATGGGTATCTGAATTACAGGCCCTTATGGCAGTGGAGCCTTTCATCATCTTTCATGCGGACAGGGTGTCCCTCAGAACCAATCCATCCTTCGTGCCCAAGGTGGTATCCAGTGTGGCTCTTAATCAGTCCATTCATTTGCCAACCTTCTTTCCCAATCCACAGAACGAAGGGGAACGGATACCGCATTCCTTAGATGTGCACAGACAACTTAGATTCTACTTGGACAGGACTAAACCTCAAAGGAAATCTGAACAATTGCTGGTGGCATTTGCTGCAGGGGCAGAGGGGAAAGCTATTTCAAAGCAAACCATTTCTAAATGGATAGGCCATTGCATTCATTTCTGCTATAAGCACCTTCGAAAACCTATCCCCCTGGGGATCAGACCTCACTCCACCAGGGCTGCATCTACCTCTACAGCCTTTCTCAGAGGCGTACCTACCAGGGACATTCTAGAAGCTGCTACCTGGAGTTCTGTACATACCTTCACAAAGCATTATCATTTGCCAATTTTCTCTAAATCCAGAGCTGGCTTTGCCACTGCAGTCTTGCAGAGCCTTATAGCTGGTCCTAATACTATTTAAATTCCTTCTCCCAACCATAGCTTTGGGAATCTACCCAAATGTAATGACTGCAACAGTGAAACACGAAGAACATAGTACAGTTGTGTACACTTACCATAAATGTAGATGTTCGAGTGTATTCACTGTCGCAGTCCTGGTTACCCTCCCTCCAGCCCCCTAACTTCTTTTGGTTATACCTCTACTTTCCTATACTATGCTTAAAAGCTTTTTGGTGTATTTGCTTTTTTGTTGGAGGTATATCATTGTACTTTTATATTTGTTTCCCATTGGGAGGCATCTGACATCTGGGGCAAGAAAAACTGATGTAATGGCGTCGACTGCATGTTTTATACCCCTGACGACCTGACGTCATGGAAGAAGGGACAGCAACCGACGCAGGACCCAGGACTTTGTTAATCAGGCCAACTGAGGGCTACCTGCAAGCAGATAACCCAAATGTAATGACTGCAACAGTGAATACACTCGAACATCTGCATTTATGGTAAGTGTACACAACTGTACTTTACTGATGCTCCTTGTATGGGTTTCACTTTCTCTGAGTTTATTTCCAGAATGTTCCACTGTGACCACTGAATGATGGGCCAGTATACTTGAGTCAATCATGAAGTGTCGAATGCTCCTTCAGAATTTAAAAATGTATCCGCTAATTTCATTACATCTGTGAACAGTAGTGTTATTTTGTTGAGAGTATGACTAAATATCAGTGTATTCTCATCTGAGTGGAGGAAAAAAAAAGAACCACATTGATAAAGCATTAACACTAAATAGAAACAGAAATAAAAAAAAAAATCCCTTCACCCCAACATGCAGCCCTCAGCATATTGTACTACTCTAAGACTGCATAACAGTGAGGTAAAGGAGAGAGACATCATTACTTGCATGTTTATGAAATTTTGATGTTTATACTGCAGAGCTTTCAACCAAAGCAGAAATAGACTAAAACAACTGATAACTGTTTTGATGAAACACAACTTGACAAAGTATATGACTACCTTTTCTGATGCATTTTTGGTGCCACTAAATCTTAAAAGGTATGAAGTTGACTTATTATTTTCAAATGTTCATTTAAAGAAGTATTAAAAGGTACAGTATGACATTTTCACACGTGCTCAGTTAAGAATTAAGCTGTGAATTCCATTCTGTTGCTGGGATCCATAAAAACATAAATAACAATATAAATTATGGCAGAAGCTAGTTGAAGGGTCCTGTGCCTTATATTCATAAAACTGGATTTTGGTCCAAATTTCACAAAAATAACAAAGGAAAGTGACATGATAGTGTATAGTTTGTTGTTTGTCTTTCGGCTTTTCCCGGTTAGGGGTCGCCACAGCGGAACTCCGGTCCGTTAATGACTGGCAGTAGATTTTTACGGTGCCGAGCTGCCAGCTCGACGCCCAACCTTCAACAAAGGCACGCCCATTCACACATGTCTTTTGGAATGCCACTCGACCGCGGGGAGGACATGCAAACTCCACACAGAAGGCACTCCCCGCACTCCAGCTGAGAAATGAACAGGAGAACCTCTTGCTGTGAGGCAACAATGCATTACAGTGAAAATGAAGCTCTCATTGCATTGCATGTAGTTTTTATATACATGTTTACATCGTTTACTGTAGCAGAAAGCATGGCACTGCAAAAAAAATTAACTTTCACAAAGAATGCAGGAATGGATGTAACATTAAATATGGTGTTCACTTTCGTGCACTGACAGAATGAAAGAATGTTGTAGTACAGCAGCTGACTATCCAGCTGGGCTGCAGGGACAATGACTTTTCTGTGTTTGACGGGAGCCCTGTTGTCCAAAGTTCCTTGTCTGGCAATTGGTTCAGAGGATTATGTCTGTGAGCTGTTAACGTTCTGCTTCCTGTAGTCCGGTGTTTGATCTTCCTCATCCTCCATTCACCTGTTATGGGAATCTGAACAAGTCACAAAAGCTCACGGCCGAAGAAATCACCAGGACCTGGATGCAGATGGTGTACTGCAATAATTCCTTTATTTTACGTATAACCTCCACGAATGAAAACAGCTCACAAATAAAATACTGACTGGGAAGAAGAAATACAGTCAAGCGCTTTCGCCCGGGCTCTCCCAGGCTTTATCAAGACAACAATGCAGGGAATGCACTTCCTTTATATATGCTTATGCCTTCCCAATTATTCAGTTATACTGTTGTACTTCATTAAATTATTCATACTAATTAAAAAGTTTCCTAGTGCTTAAAACCATATAATCAGATACGTTTTCAAGCATTTTTAAAAGCATTTTTAAAAGCATTTTTAAAAAACATAATACAAGCTTTTTCAGGGTCCCATGAAACAGGTTAATTTGTAGCATACAATTTTATACAAGTTCATTTAAACACCTAATAAATAAATAAATAAATATGAACATATAAATATTGCTAAATTGCTAAGTTAATGAATCCTAAATGTACTATACCTATACCAAAAATATATAAATAATTTTATAAATAACTTAAGTATATTGAATGTGCATATATGGTTTTTTAGTTTATAACCATAATATAATAACACCACAACATTTTTTTGGGAACATAGATTGAAAAGGATGATTTTTTAAGCATAGATTATTTACACACATAGTAACATAGTAACAAAGTTTACTTTTAATATTTTGTTTAACTAGGAGTATATAGGAATGTTTATGCACAGCGCTATAGGACATTCTTATGCTTCTTAACAAATTTTAAATAAAACCTTCTAATTATAGAATATTTTATATAAGAGGTAGGTTATATATGCACATTCAATATACTTAAGTTATTTATAAAATTATTTATATATTTTTGGTATAGGTATAGTACATTTAGGATTCATTAACTTAGCAATTTAGCAATATTTATATGTTCATATTTATTTATTTATTTATTAGGTGTTTAAATGAACTTGTATAAAATTGTATGCTACAAATTAACCTGTTTCATGGGACCCTGAAAAAGCTTGTATTATGTTTTTTAAAAATGCTTTTAAAAAGGCTTTTAAAAATGCTTTTAAAAATGCTTGAAAACGTATCTGATTATATGGTTTTAAGCACTAGGAAGCTTTTTAATTAGTATGAATAATTTAATGAAGTACAACAGTATAATTGAATAATTGGGAAGGCATAAGCATATATAAAGGAAGTGCATTCCCTGCATTGTTGTCTTGATAAAGCCTGGGAGAGCCCGGGCGAAAGCGCTTGACTGTATTTCTTCTTTCCAGTCAGTATTTTATTTGTGAGCTGTTTTCATTCGTGGAGGTTATACGTAAAATAAAGGAATTATTGCAGTACACCATCTGCATCCAGGTCCTGGTGATTTCTTCAGTCGTGAGCTTTTGTTTCTTGGTTTACCTGCTCTGGTTCTTAGGCTCTGGTTCTTACAGATTTGCTGAATCTGAACAAGTCACTTAACCAGGCAGTGCTCCAGGACAATTGCAAAATTATTTATTTATATAGGTTCATAGGTGTGTACTAGGCTATAATGGCCCTGGGGCCTTTACAAGCCTAGCCATAGGATTACCCTGGCATAGTGTAATGTGTAATAGTAATAGTAATATATAATAGTAATAGTAATGTGTAATAGTAATGTAATATGTCTTTGTTTATCAGAAAAGTCAGAGTGGGTAATACCCATTTTCAGCGGGGGGCCAGGAAGAAAAGCTCCATTTGCTTATATTGCATTATACTAAATTCCAGTTAAACACAGAGTATTTACATTTCTGCTTACATTTATGCATATACAGTAGTTGCCTTTATACATTCTAAGATGCAGCCTAAGATTTTACAGAGGTAAAAGTTACTAAAGAGAAAGCCCGCATGCAAATTGGGCTAGGTTCCCATTAGTCTCCTGGATCACATGCTTAGAAAATACCTATGAACTGGTTCACAAAGGGGACTCTGCTGGACACTATCCTTGCAGCTCTGGAACTCACACAAACCACACTGTATCATGCTTGTGTCTAAGTATGTAGCAGCACTCTGCATTCTTTGATATCAGTCATGGTAGGGAAGGCATTCTCTAGCCTCCAGTTCAAATGTCTTTGTGGCTCATCCCGCTCTGTTACTTTTCCCTGTCTAGCTATTTGCTCCTAATACCTTGTTTCTTTTGCCAGTTCAATCCAGTAAATTTCAACCTCCTGTGGCCTATTTCCTGTGTCTCTTCTTCCAGTCTTCCCTATTGGCAAAATCTCTTTTCACATTCTCATGTTGGCTCAGTTCTTAGAAAACTTTCCACTACTTTATGAATAGTGTATTCTGAGTGATAATTGGTCGGTTGTACTACTCTAATTTATTGGAGTGGTCTAACACAGATGGGACACGTATATTATTCAATGATTCCTGTTTTATGGACGGAGTACTCATTTTACTTAGCATTATATGTGGGCTTGCTGGCTTACATTAAGATTCAGCTTGTCGAAGGTTACTTTCAGAGTATTAACATTCTTGAACGGATTGAAAACAGGCTTCAGTTTTTCAGGATTGTTTCCTTCCATCTACGATTATTATTTAGAAATTTGGTCACCTATTTTGTTTTCTGATATACATTTTGGAAAGCTATGATTAAAATGTCTTGGTCCTTTATTTCCTAACTTAGGTAATAATTGGTGTCTTGATAGAAACTAAGCGGGTATATATGTATTTTTTCTTTTCACACTTGGCTTGCTTAGTGTTATATGGGTCATATATACATGATTCATGGTGGTTCATTTTTGTTTAAAATGGAACCTGGTGATTATATACATGAATACCACCACCGAGTTGGCATATTGAGAGTTTAATATTGTTGGGCCTGAGTTTCATGTTTGTTTTAGGATCAAAGAGTTCCTATATTGGCCTACATCTGTGTGGGTATCCTTTTTTATTTGGGTCATTGTTGGACTTTTTCGTCATTCGTTTGGGAACTGAAACTTTGAAAAATATGGATTTGGCCTTTTTCATAAAGAGACCTTTTTTCATCATGAACAGAAAGTCATTGTGTTAGGCAAAAGATCTTTTGGGCTGTTTCATCATTTAACATAATTTATTTTTGGACTTATTTTTTATGGGCCTAATTGAATTGCTAACCAATATATGGAGTAATTTGAGCTTTTTTCTATCAATGTGAATGTTTGTCGAGATTTATACTTGGGATCACCAAGGCGGTTATATGCAGATGTAGGTGTATATTATATTCTACACTTGGATTTGCCTGACTTTGACAACTGTTTTATGATTCATGTTGCTTATAGCATTGTATAAGATTACGGTGTTTGTGCCAATAGTATTTATTATGTATATACCATCAGGAAGACTTATTAGGCTTATTTGTTATGTTTTACAGTTGCTTGCTTTTGATAATTGTATACCATAAATAGTTATTAAACTATTTAATTTACACTAGTACTAGCTACCAGCCGTTTAATCCCCTTCCAAACACACATAACCTCCATCAGACTCCACCCATTTCCAACCTCACTATAACACCACACACTCCAACAGCGATGCCTGCCTTCTCCTCACACACTATAGTACAAGCTAGCCTACTAATCTTCCTCACCTGTCTTACTCATCTTACACATCTCCCTAACACTCTCCTACCTCACAACCCCCATGCCACCAGCTAATAAATACATCTCCTACTTATACAAAAATCTCCCCTGAACTCTATTCTTGCAACCCAACCCAACCCTGTATTTCAAGCCCAAATTACTCCCCAACCCACATTCCCCACACCCTATTCTGATTTCTAACACAAAAAAACTCTCTACCTTCACAACCCTACTACCATATCCCCATTACACCACCTCATTCAGTTTCTTCTCCACATTTTCCTTTCTCTCTCGGGCGACATCCACCCTAACCCTGGACTCAACCCCAATGTTAATCTCACAAATCAAACCCCATAACCTCAAATCAATCCACCTTGCCACACTTAATGCGCAAAGCCTCAAAAATAAAATCCCTAACCTCCACGCCTGGCTCACTCACAACCAACCGGACATAACTGCCATCTCCAAAACCTGGCTTAAACCTTCCATCAAAGACAACGAATTTCTCCCTCCAGGCTACCAGATCCTTCGCAATCATAGAACTCAGAGAAAAGGAGGTGGAGTAGCTATTATCTAGCCCTCCACCAATACATTTACTCCATACACCAACCCCATCCCAACCTTTGCCAATTCAGAAATGATAGTAGACTTTTTAAAACTTAACAACTTCAAATCTATCTGCATCTGTTTCATATACATTCTTCCAGGGGATAATGCGAAAACTCTAGAAGACATCCTGTCCTGGTTTAGCACCACTATCAAAAATGAAATCTATATCCGTGGTGATATGAACATTAACTGGGCTTCTTTTAACTCTGATACCCCATCTCATTCAATCAGTCTGTACAACTTCACACAACTTATAAACCTTCCAACCAGGCCAAACAAGGATGGTACCTCTGGTACTATCATAGATTGGATATTGACAGCCCATCCCCACTTTACCTCATATACTGGAATACTACCTGACCCTCTCAGCGACCACCTGCCAGCCTTCGTAGACCGCCTACCTTTTCCCATAGAAAAACAACACCACTACACCCAAACCCACAACCTAGCATCCTTCAACCCTGACATTTTCTCAGAATGCCTCCAGCACACTGACTGGTCACCCCTAAAAACCCTTCCACGAGACAGTGCTTTATCTTATTTCAACCAAACATTCCTTACCCTTCTAAATCAACAAGCTCCCCTTAGAACCAAACACATTAAAACCAATCCCTGCCCCTGGCTATCCTATGAAACTAAATGTATTATTCACCAATGCGACAAAAAATGGAAACAGTACCAAAACAGAAAACCCCCAACTCCCTCCTAGAATTTAAACAATTACGCAACCTGGCCAAAAAACTAATAACTAAAGATCACAAAACCTACTACTGCAAACTCATATCCTTGCACTCAAACAACCCTAAAAAAATTTGGAATTCCATTTCCTCCATTCTTCACCCTGGTAATAAAGGTAACCCATGCCCAGACCCTAACTTCACCAGCCTAGAAACTACCACAAAATTCAACTCAATCTTTATAGACTGCATAGTAAAACTATCCTCCTCCTTCCCTGGACCCCCTCACCACCCCAGTTAACCTCCTCCCTCCACCCCTTTCAACCTAACCCACATCCCCACAAACACAATAAAAAAACTTCTCCTCAAACTAAAACCTTGTCACAATGCCCCAATCTACCACCTACCTTCCTCAATCTGCTGTAGCCATAGCCTATCCCATATCTATTTTTATATATAGATCCATACAAGAATCCTACATCCCGACCATCTGGCGCCATGCATTCATCATCCCTCTCCACAAAGGCAGTAAAAACATAGACGCAACCAATTTCAGACCCATAGCTATGCTTTCTCCTCTTTCTAAAATACTAGAAAAAACTATCCACGCACAACTCATGTCATACTTAACCCTAAACAAACTCCTGTCCCCTACCCAACATGGCTTTCACCCCGGCCATTGTACCATAACTGCCCTCCTTTCCTTTCTTGAAACCATCAACCTAGCATGCAACAATGGCAAATACGTATCTTCACTATTCCTAGATCTCTCAAAGGCATTTGTCACCATCTCCCACTTCTTACTCCTATCCCGGCTCTCATTCTTACATCTCTCTCCCTCCACATTAGCCTGGTTCTCCAGCTACCTATCCAAATGCCAACAAGCTGTCCAATGGAAAACATCAACCTTTCCTTTCTTACCAACACCCACCGGCATTTCCCAGGGATCTGTACTGTGCCCTCTCTTCTTTAACATATTCATCAACAACTTCCACCACTCCATCCCCGAAGCCTCAGTTATCCAGTATGCAGATGACTCCACCATCATCTGCTCAGCCTCCTGCCCCTCTGAACTGCTGCTAAAACCCCAACTAGCCTTCTCCAAAACAGAATCCTGGATGCAATTCAATCACCTAGCCCTAAACTCTAACAAAACAGAATTAATGATTTTTACTCCTACCAAAAACTTCAATTTCAACAGAAACTTATTCTCCATTATAAGCCAGAATAACACTCCCCTACAAATAGTTCCCAGTACCAAGCTGCTAGGCATCATTGATGAAAACCTGAAATTTGACTCCCACATTTTCCCCGCATTTAAGAGAACCCATCAAAAAATAGGTTTCCTCTACAGACGCAACCGTTACCTCAGCCCCTCCACCTGACAAACTGTCGCATCTACCTTCCTTTTCCCCTCTCTCGTGTGGCGCTCCCTTATTCACCAACTTCCAACTTGGCCTAAGTTCCAAACTGAAATCCTGCTATCACAAATTTTGCAAATTTGCAACCAATTCAAAAAAATCATCTCATCACTGCCACTCCCTCAAATGGCTAGAACTCCCCAACTATCTGAAATATCTACAACTAACAATTGCCCACAAGCTCATCTTCAGACCAGCAGTCTGTCCTTCTCTCGCCACATCCCTAATACCCTACATACCCAGCCGCTCCCTAAGATCCGAGAGCTAAAACCTCCTACAAGTGTGCAAACCCTCTCATCCCCCTGGCCAACTACTACTGTACTGCACCATAGCTAAACTGTGGAACTCTCTTCCCTCTTCACTACGCAGTATACCAAACAATAACTTCAAATCCCACCTGCACTCTTGGCTATCCTCCAAATGGGAATGCACTTCTCATGCTCCTACCTAAGCACCCCCCCCACTCTTAAATCCTATACCCCTCTTATAAGGATATCTGATTAGTTCACTATCCTACTCTACAACTTTCAGTTTTCTACTCTTATCCCTTACTCTCTGATATACTCATGTTACACATAAGCTTTTTGCTTCAAATGCTTTTAACTTTCTAAGTCAATAAGTAACCTCTGTGCTAGCTTTACTAGCAGTGTTTAAATGCTTCAAATTAAATCTTCAAAAGATAAATTCCTATCTAAAATCTACTATCTTAACCAGGATTATTTAATGTTTAAAAATATTTTTTTCATAAGATAATTTTTTCCATCTAGTATGTAACCTATATATCTTTTGTAATGAATGTTATGCATGAAAGCCTCTGGCTTATTATTATTATTATTTTTGCAAAATATGTAATCTCTCTCACTATGAATGTAACTGGTTGTGGAGCTTTTCTCCCTGGGCCTCCACTGAAAATGGGTTGCTCCGACCCAGTGGACTCTACCAGTCAACAAATGCAAATAAGTAAATAAATAGCTCTAAAATTTCCCTTCAAATCAGGTAATCCGAAGGATCAGCTTATCCCACTTAACTCTTGCCCTCTTTCCTAGTGAGATAAATAATTTTAATTCTTTATTAGCTATTGTCCATAACCTTTTGTCTTATTGATAAAAGTATGCCTGACACCATATAGAAGACTAAAGGGATTAAAAACATTTTCACTGCTTGTATCTTACTATCAAGATCCATAAATAAAAGTTACTAGTTTCTCAAATTTTGTATTATATTTTGTTTAGTATCTTCCCACATATCCTTAGGTGCCATAACAGAATCTGTTGTAATCCATACTCCTAAATATTTTATCTTATTGTGTCACCATAAATATGGGTATTACTGAACCAAGTCATGAGTGGGCACATAATTTACAGCTATGCCCATTGTTTGATCTTCATTAATTTTTTATCCTGAAAGGACCTGAAACTGTCTCAAAATGTTCCACAACACTGAGATGCCATTTTCTGGCATTATCTGTACAAGATAATATCATCTGCAAATAAAGCCAGCTTTTCTTGATTTACCACCATGGCAGTTTTATCCTTGGTACTCTGAGTCCCTTATTTTCTTTGCCAGTGGCTCTAAATATAACAATGGAGAAGAGGACACTCCTGCCTAGTTCCTCTGTTCAAGCACAACTTATCAGAGAGGAGCCCTCCTACTTGAATTCTTTTTTCCGATCCTTCATATAACTTTATTATTTTATCAGGGAATCCAAATGTTTCCATTGCACTTCTCATAAAATCCCTGCTTACTCTGTTGAATGCTTTCTCTGCGTCAAGATCCACCAACAACAGTGGTATTTTCTTAAATTCTGCTTCCCTCTGGATCATCAGTGTTTTGTTAATGTTGTCAAATGTTTGCCTCCCCTGCACAAAACCACATTGATCCATATCTATCGGTTTGGCAACAGCATTGCCATTCTTTTAGCCAGTATATACATAAACACTTTATTAAAATTGAAATGGGTCAATTTGAAAATGGGCCTGGAGGTTCTTCACCCTTTTTGCCTAATACAGCCACCCAAAATTTCTTTCAGGATGCTGGTGCTTCCTCTCCTTTTAAAATATTATTAAAATATTCAAGATCTTTATCACTTTCTTCCCTCCTAAGTTCCAAACTTCCACTGGAATAAATAGAAACTTTCCTACAGATTAATTATACGGCACCATTTTTACTTTATCTCCTCTTATATTAACTATTAGTTCTTGAGACTCATCTTCCACTAATCTTAGCATAATTAAGTATTCCATGAATATTTTCATTTATGCTCTTTCCTGGTCTCCACATTCATCTGCTTTGTACATTTTTTCATAAAATTTCTGAAATATCTGTAGTATCTCTGTAGGATCTCTAGTTATTTTCTTGTCACAGGCACCCTAAGTTTGGTGACAACTCTTTCTGTTCTCTCTTTCCTAAGCCACTGCACTAAACGTTTCTGTGTTCTGGAAGTATTATAAAATTAGGTGCTTAACAGCAGTCTTTCTAAACTCATTCATATTATCCAGACATTCCTTTAGATTTATTTAGGATTCTCTAGCTGTTCCTCCTCTTGTTCTGTGAGAGTCCCCTTGTTCTACAGCAGTTTAATCTTTGTCATCTTCTCTGAATAATTCCTATTACTTATTAACCATATCTCTCTCTCTTTCTTTTATTTCTTCCCAATTTTCAAACTCCATTTTCATTTTATTCCACTCCCTGTTTCTTCTAATAACTGTTGAATAATTTCTACTACCCATTCCTTAAATGTTTCCATTTTTAACAGGTGGATGAGAAAGTGCTAGTGTCTCATTTTTACATTATCTTAGTTTTTATAGGCCTGTATTCTGAAATGGTTATTGGATCTGTGTTGAAGCTTTCAAATAAAAATGCAAATTTCTGTGAAATATAATTCCTATCCAGTCTAGCCCTGCTATTTTACCTTTTGGAATAATGTGCAAATCCTGTCTCTGTACTATTGAAATCATAAATGTCTTCAGAAATCTACCCTGTTTTGTTATATTTTCCCTTCTATGTCCCACGATAAATCCTCACTGTTTGAAGTAATGTTCTAGTCCCCAATTACAAGAAATATTCACTGCTGAAAGCTGATTATTTCTCCCAAAAAAATTAAATTAAGATCCATAATATTAGTTTTTTGGTAGAATGGAAATGCATGCCAGCGTAATCCTCTTTCCCTTGCCAATAGCCCCTTACTACCACAAATTCTGCCATTATTGTCTTTTTCATTTATTGGAGCCCTTCTAGCAATCAATATTACTGATCCTCTTTTCCTTTGTTCCTGGTATTCAGAAATCCTTTCTTGTCAGACTGGTTTGCTCATTTCATTCCAAATGTGTCTCCTGCAGCATTGCTATTTGCACTCTGCATTTGTTAGTATAATTTCTTAGTCTTTCCTTTTTGTCTATACCTGTAAGGCCATTTGCATTCCAAGATACTATAGGGAGAGTAACCACATTTTGATAAAAAGCTACTGATCTCACTTATCATGCATGACGTTTTTTGTATGTGTATTTCCAACTTTTGTCTTAAATGCACACACTGATGTTCTTCGTGTTTCACTGTTGCAGTCATCACATTTGGATTATCTGCCTGCAGGTAGCCCTCAGCCAGCCTGAATACTAGTCTTTGGATTCCTGTGTCGGCTGCTGTCGCTTCTTCCATGAAGTCAGGTTATCAGGGGTATAAAACATGCAGTCTATGCCATTACATCAGTCTTTCTTGCTGTGTGGTGCCCGAAGCAGAAGCAGTTCTCAAGTGCCAGTCGGCAGACTCCTGAAATTTTCGTTTTCGAGTTTCAGTCCTGAAGTCTTCAAAAAGATAAGTACCCCGTTGGGGATCCTTTTTTCTTGCTCTAACCGATGTCAGAAAAAATGAACAATTGTCTTGCCTGTGGAAAGCAAATACCTCATAGAGATTTTCATTCTTACTGCGTCACCTGTTTAGGCCCAGACCATGACGTCCCTCGTTGTCAGTTTTGTGCCTTGTTCATCGCCTGAACTATTCATCATCAGGCTATTTTTCTAGCTAAATATGTCTGTTCTCGATCTCCGTACTCCGAAATGGCTTCATTAAGCCATCTGACTACCGATCTTCCGAAAAAAGCAAGGATAAAGACAGAGACAGACCGCATCAGTCCAAAACTGCCGCCAACGCTTCCGTTAAGCTAGTCGCCAGTCCGCTGGTACTCGGGCGCTTTTGCAGCCCCTGATACCCGCTACCACAGATTCGCAGGCCTCTACTGAGACCCATTCGGAGTCCGATATGCTGTGAGATGCTTCTTCGACTATGGATCCTGCGGGTGTCTCTACCTTGGATGGGTCTGGAGCCGCTGTACAGGCACCAGCTTCTGAGGGGGTATTCAGGCCTACAGATTTTCATATTAAACAGATGACTTTATTTCAAGCTAAGAATGCTGAGTTCCTTAGGCCTAAAGCTCGCACTACGCCTAGAAAACCGATGACCTAAGTGCATTCTCAGGCCCATATGCCTCAGAAATAAATGATTAGAATGGCTGAAGACCTTATTACCTTAATTAGGGGAAGCCAGCCTTCCCTCCCCTCTAAGACACCTAGAACTGATTTTCTTTCTGATCCTTCTGACCAGGAATCCAATATCTCTGTTCCTTCTGACTACCAGGATTCTGATGCAGATGATCTCTTTCCCTCTGCTTCCCCTCCAGAAAATTTTTCTTTTGGTGAAGCCTTGCATTACCTTAGGGAGCATTTCCACTGGGAAAGACGGGACTTTTCTCAGCCCAAAAAGAGACTTGGGGAATTGTTAAACCTGCCTCAGCACAGGGCCTCTAGCAATACTTCCTGCCCTGGAAATTGTTGATGTTTTCTTGAAATCCAGCCTTACCCCAGGCACTTTGCCTCCAGCTCCCAGGAAACCTGACAGGTACTACAGAGTACCTGACTCTCACAAATTCTTTTTTTAGAATCCTACTGCGGATCCAGAGACCATTTCCAAAGGCATTAAGACTACTTCTGCCAAAAATCTTGCCCCTTCTGATGGGGACTCTACTGCTTTAGACAGATGGGGTAAGAAGATATACACTTCTGCTTCTTTGGCCATTAGGGCTTTAAATTGCCAGTTTCATATGCTAAAGCATCAACAGCATATTATGGGATTATTTAAACCGAAAATGTTGTTGATTCTGGACTGTGCTGAACACAAAGATTTACAAGAGTTAATGCATTCTGCTGACCAAGTTGGTAAACATACTTTGCAATGTGGTTTTGATGCTTTAGAGGCATCTTGCAGGGCTGCTGTCACTGGGTCTGTACTTAAAAGGCATGCTTGGCTTAAGGAACAAAACTTGCCAAATCATGTTAAAGCTAAATTACTGGATGCACCCTTAAACCAAGAGCGCCTTTTTGGTTACAAAGCAGAAGTAGTCCTCAAAAGGATGGAGTAAAAAGCTAAATCTATGCAAAGTGTTAAAGATTTCTTACAAGTACAACCACCTAGATTCCAGTAGGCATTGACCTTCAAAGAACTGGTCCCTTCCAGGCCTTCTCAGTCCAAACTCAGGAGCAGCAGACTACCAAGACTTCAGTCTCAGGCTATGCACAAATCTAAGCAGTAGGGGGCTCCCACTTCCGAAGCAGGGAGTAGTAAACCACCCCCTATGGAAAAATGGCTCAATGACTTATCCTTAACTCTTCCAAGCTTTGCTCACCTACTTGCTCCCTTAGGAAGAAAGCTCGCCCTGCATGCAAAAAAAAAACACACAAAAAAAAAAAAAAACTGGTAACTCATTACCCAAGGCAAATGGGTTTTAAACATAGTTTCCCTGGGATACAGATTCCACTTCCACTCACTCCCAACCCCAAGTGGATGGACAGACCTTCCCCCAAACCAGTGGGCAGAGGCCCCAAAAACAAATACTCTCTTTCAGTATCAGAGCTATTCAGCTTGTCCCAGCAGAACCCACGAGACAAGATTTTTATTCACGACTATTCCTGGTTCTCAGAAAAGAAAACTTCCGGCATCCTATCCTGGACCTGTCTATTCTCAACACCTTTCTGGTGGTTCCAAAATTCAAAATGCTAACTCTTCTACAGCGTCTTCCTATGCTAGCCAAGGATGCCTGGCTGGCAACCCTAGACCTAAAAGAAGCTTACCTGCACATCCCAATAAGGGAATCCTGCAGAAAATAACTACGCTTCAGGGCAGGCTCACTGCACTTCCCTTTGGCTTATCTACTGCGCCCAGGGTATTCACAAAGTGCCTAGCTCCAGCCATTGCATTCTGCAAGCAGAGAAATATTCAGATTTACCCATAATTGGACGATTGCCTGATTCAGGCAGAGAGTCAGGACTTACTATTACAACACCTGGCATTTGTAAGGAGACTTCTAACTTCACTGGGGTACACCATCAGTGAGAAGAACTCACCCCTACTACCCTGCCAACAGACTGTATTCCTGGAAGCAAGCTTGAACACAACTTGCCAGATGGCATTCCTAATGCCAGAGAAACAAGTTTACTTGACAACCTGCTTCAAACTACTGGCCACAAAAACCCAGCTATCTGCAAGGAAAATCCTGCAAGCCCTGGGACTCGTGGTCTCTTGCATCTTGTTAATTCCATATGCAAGACTGCATATGAGGAAACTTCAATGGTATCTAAAAAGTCTATGGTGTCAACATTCTCAGGACATGGAAACAATGATTCCTATCATTTCTTGTCTAAGGGCAGAGTTCCTTTGGTGGGCAGAGGCTTGCTACCACAACAAGAGACTTCCTTTCACTCTATCCCCTGCTGCCCAAACCTTAACAGACGCATCAGACTATACATGGCGGGCTCACATGCAGGGGAGTGCATTCAGGGCAAATGGAATCCAAAACAGATGCGCCTGCATATCAATCAAAAAGAAATGTTAGCTGTACAGAAGGCTCTGACAGCCTTCAAAGACCTTATTCTTCAAGGACAGCTATTGGTAAAGACAGACAACATCACAGTTATGTGGTACATAAACAAGCAGGGGGGAACCCATTCCTACCCTCTCTGCAGACTAGCCATGGCTCTGTGGAACACAGTTTTGAGCTACCAAGTGAACCTACAAGCTCAATTCCTGCCAGACAAACTGAATTCACTGGACCCATAAGAATGGAAACTGGAACCCGAAATATTCAAGCTCTTGAAGAAATGGGGGACACCAAAGTTAGACCTGTTTGCCTCCCCTCGGAACTACCAATTGAACAAATTCTGCACCAGAACTCCCCACAGTCAAGCTTGGAAAGTGGATGTCCTGTCCTTTACCTGGGAAAGCCTCTCAATTTATGCCTTTCCCCCTCTGCCTCTCCTCTTGAAGGTTCCACTAAAGATCAAACAGGACAAACCAAGGGCAATACTGCTTGTACCAGACTGGCCATGCCAGCACTGGTACCCCTTTTTACACAGTCTGACAGTGCTACAACCATGGCACCTGCCTCAGACTCCTTCCCCGCTGTCCCAGCAGGCGGCCCAGATTCTGCACCCTCAGCTTCAAACCCTGAACCTTGCAGCCTGGCTAATTCCCTGAGCTCACCTCTAGCAACCCTCAGTAAGCAGATGTTGGATGTCATTCTTGAGGCAAGGAGGCCTAGTACTAGAAAATCCTATTCAGAAAAGTGGAAAAGATACTGTTTCTGAAGCCATGCTCAGGGGATGGACACAACAGTGCCCAGCTTACCTCATATTCTAGATTATTTAACAGAAATGCTCCACAAGGTCCTTATCATTCTCTTCAGTTAAGATTCATGCCTCTGCCATATCAGCACATTATAATACTGAGCCACCCCTCTTCTCTCATCCCCTACTAAAACAATTCCTTAGAGGGGCTAAAAATTTAAGACCCCCCAAGGAGAGCTCCCACTCCAGCCTGGGACCTTATCTTTGTATTGGAAAAAACTCACCCCCCCCCCCCCTTTGAACCAGCTGCTACAGCAGAGCTGAAATTCCTTTCTTGGAAAACAGCTTTACTTCTAGCCATCACTTCAGCAAGAAGAGTGTCTGAACTGCAGGCCCTCTTGGCAGTGGAACCCTTGATTATCTTCCATGCGGACAGGGTTTTCCTCAGGACTAATCCATCATTTATGCCAAAGGTGGTGTCTAGTGTGGCTCTAAACCAGTCCATTAATTCGCCTACTTTTTTCCATAATCCTCAAAATAAAGGGGAAAGGATACTGCATTCTCTGGACGTACTCAGCTTGGATTCCCGACTAAGCCTCTCAGAAAATCTGACCAGCTGCTAGTTAGCTTTGCTGCAGAGGCAGAGCGGAAGGCCATTTCAAAGCAAATCATTTCCAAATGGATAGCACATTGCATCCTTTTCTGCTACAAACACCATGGAAAACCTGCCCCACAGGGGATAAGAACACCATTCCACCAGTGCTGCATCTACCTCTACTGCATTTCTCATAGGAGTCCCTACCAGGGGCATCCTGGAAGCTGCAACCTGGAGCTCTGTACATACTTTCATCAAGCAATCCCACCTGCCTATCTTTTCTAAATCCAGAACTGGATTTGACACAGCAGTCTTACAGGTCCTGATTGCTAGCCCTAATGCTCTTTGACTACCTCCACCCTTCCTTAGCTTTGGGAATCAACCCAAATGTGATGACTGCAACAGTGAAACATGAAGAACATAGTACAGTTGTGTACACTTACCATAATTGTAGATGTTTGAGTGTATTCACTGTTGCAGTCCTGGTTACCCTCCCTCCAGCCCCTGACTTTCTTGGCTTTTACCTTTCCTTCTTGTTTGGCATATATTATATCATGTGTATTTGCTTTTTGCTGGGGGTGTTCCATACCATATAATTGCTTCCTATTGTGGGGGCACCTGACATCTGGGGCAAGAAAAACTGATGTAATGGTGTCGGCAGCATGTTTTATACCCCTAACGACCTGACGTCATGGAAGAAGCGACAGCATCTGATGCAGGAATCCTAAGACTCTGGTATTCAGGCCGGCTGAGGGCTACCTGCAGGCAGATAACCCAAATGTGATGACTGCAACAGTGAATACACTCGAACATCTACATTTATGCTAAGTGTACACAACTGTACTTTTGGCAGTATGTTCATTTGTACAGTTGTTTCTTATCTCCATTTGTGCTTATGTCACATTTCTCAAGACTTTTTTTTAATGAAAACCCTCAAGCAAGACATTTTCAGAACACCCCATCCCCTATAATCTTATATCAAACACACAAAACTGTGTACATTTTTAACAAATTAAGTTTAATCCTCGAGACAAGGACAGTTGCCCCAAATCAGCAGCTACATCCACAGACATAGCCAAGTCTAAATTTAAAGTTATTTGTACTAAAGTATATGTTACAGCCTATGTTCCCACTTACACTGATTGTTATCTATTCTTTCATCTCTATTCTCCCAGATGTTAGAAAAATGTTTGCTTTCAGAAAACATTATATCTGATGTTGTTAATCTTCGTTCATTCCTTACTGATGTGTTATTGGTTCCATCCTCAGAACGAGCCGGCCAATATCAAGCTTGTGTCAGCCAAAAACTCCCAAGCAAGATCTTACCCAGAATGCTCTGATCCCTGTTACCTCAGATCTCGTTTGCCACGTTGCTGAACAGCCATGTCAAGCCACTCTCTCAGCTAAGTGTCTAATTTTTTGATAGTTATATATATTATTACTCTAAATTTTTTCTCAAAAGTTTATTCTGATATTTTCCTACCCTATCGCACACTTTAGACTCTCTCCCTTTAGTCTTTTCCCTTTATTACCCTCTTTTCTTACCTTGTGGTAATTCTCCATTACCATCATTGGTAATCCTTCCTTTTCTCTTTTTACTCTTTTCTTGGGTAGCCATTATTCTTCCTTTTGCTACTGTGCTTCTCCACACCAGTTATGTCGGATAAGAAAAGTTCTGTTGGTTTCAAGCAGTGCAAGGATTGTGGCCGTAAGTTACCTTTTTCCGATGGCCATAACTTATGTGTTTACTGTCTTAATGTCTCCCACTTGAGTGTAGATCCTCAGTGTGGGATTTGTAAAAACTTCTCTACCAGGACTCTCAACAAAAGGAAGTATAAGTTAATTTTGAAAGGTCTCCTCGAGTCTCCTTTCTCTGAGGCTATTTCTGGGTCGGAGGGCTCACCCCCTCCTGTTAAACCCCGCAAAAGACGTTCTTCATCTTCTTCATTGAAGCCACTCCCTTCTTCTCCCTAAGGAGATCGTAGGGAGTCAATTCACAAGAAGGTGAAATTGATTACTACTCTGGCACTGCCACCTGTGACCCTGTCGGCTCCAGGCTCGGCACCACCCCAAATGATCCTGACTACAGCCATGTCTCCTTTATCGATATCGGCACCGGAGTTCCTGGTGCAGACAACTATGGTTCCGACAGTTCTGTCACAACCCCTAACGGCACCGTCAATACAGGTTCAGTCCCCTTCGCACTGTTGGTACAGTCACCTTCGGCTCCAAGTATGACTCTTCTGTACTCCACAGTGCAGACTTTTTCGGCACCGACATGTACTTCGGTGTAGTCCTTCTCAGCACCTTCCTTATTGCCGGTGCAGACACTTTCCACTACGGCACTGTACCCTTCGGAGCAGACCTTTGCCTTTACGGTGCAGATACCTTCAACTACTACAGCGCTGACATCTTCAGCGCAGACCTTTTCCACACCATTTTCTTCGGTGCAGACACCTTTGTCTCCGAGCTCTGCACCTATTAAATTAGCAAGGACCAAATATTCCCCTTCACTGGATCCTTTTGCAAGCAGTCAGTATAGTCTTTTCCTATTTCTTAGAAAGGCCATAATCACCATCAGCCTTCTCCATGAGGTCAACCAAGAGTCTTTCTGAGCAGGATGTGTTGTGGCTTGTTGACTAGTTGCCTGTGGCCAGAGGTCTCTCTCAACTGTCGAAGTCCATGTACCCTCATTCAGTTGAGCGTATTTTGCCTCAAACCCCAACGTATACTCCTCCTTCGACTTCCGCTCAAGTTTCGAAGCCTATTACTCCCAACAGCTTCCCTCCCTCCGACTCCAATAGTGGATCTCACTTTGGAACCAGAGTCGTCCTTGTGGCCTTCGGTGCACTGGGCATCGGGCTCTTCTCAGACCAGTGGCGGTGCCGTTGGGGAGAGCATTCCTGGTTCCACGCCAATTTTTTCTATGGCACCTTCCAGGAATGCTCTCTCTCTCTTATGGTTCACAGTCCTCTTGAGACTCCTGGTCCAAGGGCAGCCTCGTCGGGGTGGGGTGTGACTCCGGTTCCGAGGTTGTCGTGCTTGGTTCTGGGCTCCCATCCCTCCTTGGGTGGGCCAGCCTTCCAGGCCATGGAGAGGGTGCTTGCCTCCGCAGGCAAAGCTCATTTGTCGGCATCCTCTTCCACCCCCCCACCCCCCCGTGCCGCAATTGCCACAAGCTTCAACTCCCGGACACCGGGCACAAGAGCCTCAGGTCTCTCCTCCTCAGGAGACCTCCTCTTTGCAGTCTTCCCCAGAACATCCCACTGAGGAAGCACCCCACAAAGCACCATGTAAGAGGAAGCACATGGACTTCACTGAGGAGTCTTTGACTGAATATATGCATTTTGATGACGGGAAAGGGTCCCCACGGTCACCCTCTAATGAGGTGTCCTTTGGTGACATCCTCTAGATCCTTAGACAGAGGGGTGACTGGAAGCCCTCTAATCCTTCCTCTGAGGAATCAGTATTCCTGCAGGCTTTTCGTGCCTGGGCCCTACCTCATGGGTCACCCCGCCTGCAGATGAGCTCGACCAGGTCATTGTGCAGCACTCATGGAAGGCTCCTGATACCATGGAAGCGATACCTAAGAGGCCAGACAAAATATTATTGCCCCCTGCGGAGCACCCCCACTGGTCACATGGTCTTCCAGTAGATGTTATGGTGGTGGCAGCTGCTACTAAGAAGGATTTGGCAGAAGAGAGCCAAACTGTCCATCTGCCCAACAAGAAGTCCCGAGCGATTGACAGATTAGGCAAGCATGTGTTTGCTTCATCGGCCTTCGCCATAAGGTTTTTGAATTATTTGGCACATTTTACCAGTCTTCAGTGAGATTTTATCAACCAGCAGTCTGAAACCTTGGCAGGAGCTGTTTCTGATGAAGTCCGTGATAATGTGGCTTCTCAGATAGCCACCCTAGAGTCCATTTCCAACACTTCCATGTGTCTTATTTCTTTCACAACAGAAGGGGCGGCTAGAGCGGCAGGCACTGGTATAGTCGCTAGACGACATGCTTGGATGTGCCTTTGTGATGACTCCTTTAAGGCTTCTTTCATACATGCCCCCATAGAGGCAGCTTCTTTGTTTGGACTTAAAGTCAAGGATATGCTGGCACAGTGTGAACAAGATGGCAAAATCTTATCTGCCGTTGGTGTCAGACACTCCACTCCTCAGCGATTCTATTCCAGAAATCAAAGGAGCAGCAAGATCTAGCACAAAAAATCATAGGGTTCTTTCCGGGATGCACATGCCGAGTTTTCCACTAGAGGCAGTGGGGGAAACTCCAATGGATAAACCAAAGAATGAACCTGGATGCTACTGTTCAGTGAAACAATAAAGCCATGGAGAGAAATGTAGGCAGACTTCCTTTTAATAGTAAAAGCCCCAAAACAACAAAAAACATAAACGTATTCAACACTTCATTTTCGTTTCTAGCACTTCCTCAGCTGTGGACTATCACAAACCAATCCATTTCATTACTTAGACTCCTGATACTTTTTTCCCCAGCTCTTACCTCCTAGGTAGGGCTCTAGATCTAGACCTAGATTGGAAACTCCAATGGAAGACACCTCTTTTAGGGCAGAGGAGGTCTGTGAAACTGTGGTTCCAGAGATTCTTTCTCTGGCCAACCCTATTAACGCTTCTGAAGTGTTGCCCGACTGCTCACCTCTGGAAGCGGTCGGGGGTCATTTCTCCTTGTACCATGCTGCCTGGCAAAAGATAACCAACACCTGGGTACAACGGATTGTATCCAGAGGCTAACACATCCCCTTTCGTCTTTGCCTTGTCTCATCAAGAGTGTTACCTGACGTTCCACCCAGTCAAAGAGAAACAGCAGCACACAAAATCAAAAAGCTGCTGCTGCAAAAAAAGTCATCCAGATGGTCCCCCCAGACCAGATAGGATCCGGATTTTACTCAAGGTTCTTTTTAGTGCCAAAAAAGACAGGGGACTGGAGACCAAATCTGGATCTCAGTACACTAAAGAAATTTGTAAAAAAATAGAAATTCCAGATGGTCATGGTTCAGTCTGTCCTTCCTCTTCTGGAAGAAGATGATTGGATGTGCTCTGTAGAAATTCAAGATGCGTATTACCCCATAAAAATGGACAAATGGTCAAGAAGATACCTCCGCTTCCATATAGGAGCCAGTCACTACCAGTTTCGAGCCCTGCCCTTCGGTCTCTCTACAGCCCCCAGAGTGTTCACAAAATGCATGGCAGTGGTTATCGCTCACTTACGACTTCAAGGATTCCAGGCGTTTCCATATCTAGACGACTGTCTCCTTCCCGCCCCCACCAAGCGTCTACTGGAAGAAGCCCTGCTCTCTTAACAGCTCGAAGCCTGGGAATCACTGTAAACTGGGAGAAATCCAACACAACCCCAGCTCAGTCTTTGGAATTTATAGGGGTACTGTTGGACACGAGAAATTGCACAGCATCCCTTCCAGAACGCAAACTTAAGAGAATAAGACAACAAGTTCAACTGCTCCTCTGTCATCACAAATCCCCAGCTCGATCTGTACTTCAGCTATTGGGGTCAATGGCAGCTTCAATTACCATTGGTCCTCTAGCCAGATTCCACATGAGGCTTCTCCAGTGGCTACTTCTCACTCATTGGTACCCTCTACAGCATCCATTGTCTTTTCAAATAAGTGTAACTCAGAGATGCAAGCAAGATTTACTCTGGTGGACGTCTCAAAATCCCAACAATGATCTCACCCTTTCAACCCCCATCAACTGATAGCCACGGTGACCACGGATGCCTCCATGATAGGGTGGGGGGCAATGTCAGGGAACCTCGGTCCAAGGCACCTGATCGGAGACAGAGGCCCTTTTGCATATTAATGTCCTGGAACTGGGGGTGGTGCTTTTAGCGTTGCAAGCATTTCACTCCATCCTTCCGTCAGGGACTATTGCGATCCAATTGGACAACATGTCAGTGGTCTGGTACATCAACAAACAAGGGGGCATCAGATCTTACCTATTATGCCAAGAGGCCTTGAGAATATGGTAATGGGCGATAGCTCACAACTGCTTTCTGATTGCAACACACATTCCCGGGAGCACCAACATGATATCGGACAAATTGAGCAGGTGCATTCTACAGCCTCATGAGTGGTCCCTCAGTCCTCTGATAGTGGCAAAAATCTTCAACCACTGGGCCAGCCTTGCTGCGACCTATTTGCCTCTCCAACCAACTACAAGTGCAGCAACTACTTTGCCCTGATCCCCCCTCAGGGACAGTCACCAAGGGATGCTCTAGTCTATGCTTGGCCCTTGGGTCTTCTTTATGCCTATCCTCCTCTCCCTCTCATCTCCCAATTTCTAAAGAAAGCACGACAGTTGAAGAGCAAAGTGATCCTCATTACTCCATATTGGCCTCGACAAGTCTGGTTTCACTTCCTCTGACCTCACCTGCTAGATCAACCGTGGATCCTCAATCCATCCCCAAAGTTGGTCTGCCATCCGCAGGGTCTAATTCACCCCGATCTAAGAACCCTGAAACTGACAGCTTGGTTTCTCCACTTCCTATGATAGCCAGGCATGAAAACCTTTCGTCCTCTGTGCGCAATATTCTTATTGCATCTCATAAATCATCCACCAGACTCATCTCAACAAATCTCAACAAATGGAAGAGGTTCTCTTTATGGGCAGCAGACAAACAAATAGACCCCTTGTCAGCCCCGGTGGTATTGGATTACTTATCTTTCCACTCTGGGGTGTCTGCCTCTACTATCTGTACATTTAGCTGTCATCTCAAATTTTCTTATTTGTTTTCAAGATTCTTCACTTATGTCACACAGACTCTTTAAGACTTTCTTGAAAGGGGTTTTCCACCTAAAACCTCCCTTTAGAGAACCCGTACAACCTTGGTATTTGGCTTTGGTTCTGCAAGCTTTAACAGCTCCACCCTTTTAACCTGCGTCATCTTGTGATTTAAGATATCGCTCGTGGAAAACTTCATTTCTGATTGCAATCACTTTGGCCAGGTGATTGTCAGAACCTCAGGCCTTATGCATCAAACCTCCCTATCTTATCATCCATAAGGATAGGGTATCACTGAGAACCAATTCTATTTTTTACAAAAAGTGGTGTCAGAGCGATCTGTCAGCCAGTCTGTTGCTCTCCCAGTGTTCTTTCCTAGCCATTGTAACAAGGGAGAGTATTGCCTTCACTCCTTGGATGTTCGTAGGCAAATATGATTTTATTTGGACAGAGCAAAATCTACCCTTAAATCAGACCAACTGTTTCTGGCTTTTTCTGGACCTAGACTGGGTCATCCTGTATCAAAAGTTATATTGACTTCATGGTTGAGAAATTGTATCACCTTTATCTACAACAAAAGCAATCTCATCTTGCCTCATAGACTGAAAGCTCATTCTACAAGATCTATGGCAACTTCAGCAGCTTTCCATGCTGAGGCTTCCCTCAATGATATTTGCTCAGCTGCAACTTGGGCCAATCCTCATACCGTTATTCTTCATTACAAATTGGACTTGCCTCCAGAGGTAGAGCTTCCTTTGGCTCCATGGTGCTCAGGAATATTCTTCCATAAGGGCCACCCAGGAATACAGGCAGCGGGGTACTCTGTCCCATCACTTAGAAATGAACGAAGATTAACAACATCAGATAAAGAAGTTATGTCTTACTATGACTGTGTCTTTCGGCTTTTCCCGGGTAGGGGTCGCCACAGTGGAACTCCGGTCCGCTAATGAGTGGTAGTTGATTTTTACGTGTTGAGTTACCAGCCCTGACACACAACCTTCAACGAAGATAAGCCCATTCACGCATATCTCCAAGCAGAAGATGCTCTAGCTGAGAGTCGAACCGGACAGCGTCTTACTGTGAGGCGACAATGCTACCGCAGCACCACCACTGCGGAAAGAAGTTATGTCTTACCATAATGTTCCGTATTTGTTGTTGATCTTCGTTCATTCAGTACTTCCCACCCTCCGCCCCCCTTCTGGAAATTCTTGGTTGATTCGTAGGTTGGTACTAGGCTATCGGCCATAGGGCCTATACAAGCCTAGCCTTAACAATTCCCTGGCTATTTTTTCCCACACTATTTACTTCCCTGGACCCCTGTCTAGCAGGGCGACTGACGTGATCCCTGGGGTGAATTTCCTTTCTCCCATCCAATCATCAAGGTTCCTTTTGAAGAAGGCCAAAGATGCACTCTGCTTGACATGTATGGCCAATCTATTCCAGAGTCTGGGGAGTCTCTTGGTCAGGAACCTATCCCTCCAGCATGGTTTGTTTATTGTGATGACAAGATTTAGATCCCTGGAGCGTGTGGCTCTGAGGGATTGGGATTTCTTTAAGTGTAGCATGTCCAACAGCTCTGGGTTTGACATGGCCTTGTATGTTAAGCAGAGATCACCTCGGAGTAGACGATATGCGGCAGAGTATAGCTGGAGTTTTTTAAGGTGGTCAGCATAGGGCATCTGCTTTAGGCCTGTGATTCTTTTAGTGAGGTATTTTTGCGGCCTTTACAGTTGTTGCCGATGTCTTGAGAAGTACATACTGAATGGGGCGTTGTATTCTATAATGGGTCTAATGAGGGATGAGTACAGTGAGACAATGACCTCCTTTTTTCTGGATGAAAAGCCCTTAGTGATGAGGTGTGCCACATAGAAGGATTTTCTGACTGTTGTGGCGATGTGGTTATTGAAGGTGAGACCACTGTCCACCTGTGTCCCTAAGTCTCTTATCACACTTTCAGTGTTTAGTGTACTGCCTGCCACCTATGTGATAATTCATGGGTACATGTTTTTTCCCAAATGTGATAACTATACATTTCTTGACATTGAGCTTGAGCCCATGGTTCTGGCACCAAGCATCTGTTTCTGTAAGGCCCTTTTGTAGAGTATCCACATCATTTGGGGATTCAATAATGGCTCCCAGTTTGCAGTCATCTGCAATCTTTGTTAGCCAGAGTCCCTTAGTGTTGGCCTGTACTTCAGAGAAGTAGATGCCAAACAAGAGGGGTCCCAGGACTGAACCCTGAGGTACTCCACTTGTCACTTGTCTGGAGCTGGATTTGGAGTCAGCTACTTTTACAGTGTGGGTTCTGTCAGTAAGCCAGTTGGCAACCCATCGAGTGACGTAGGGACTAATGCCCAGCTTAGTAAGTTTATCTATGATTCCAGAGTGGGCGATGGTGTCAAAGACCTTGGCGAGGTCCATATAGGCTGTGTGGACTGCCTTACCCTCGTCCACGGCTCTGGAGACTGATTCGAAGAAGTCAGTAAGGTTCAGGAGACAAGATCGGCCCTTCACGAACCCAAACTGGGTGGGGTCCAGTGTTTTAAGGTTGCCAATGTCTTTGTTTATAAGTTCCATGATAATACGTTCCATGGCCTTGCAGATCAGGCTCATCAGACTGATGGGGGCGGTAGTTCCCAGGATCCAATGTGGATCCCCCCTTGTGGAGTGGGATAACTGTAGATCTCATGTACTCCTTTCTTGTAGGTCTGTTATAACCAGAGGTAGCCTCTACTTTTATCTATCAACTTGCAAACTCGATCTGAGGTAACAGGGAGCAGAGCATTCTGGGTAGGACCTTGGATCGAGAGTTTTTGGCTGACGCGAGCTTGATATTGGCCACCTCGGTTTCGAGGAATGAACCGATAACCCATCAGTAATGAATGAACGAAGATCAGCAACACAGATGGAACATTATGGTAAGACCTAACTTTTTTTTTAGCTGTAAAGAAAAGGTGCACTAGCTAATTATGCAGTGTTGCATTAAGTGCTTAAAGTATTACAGCTGCTGGGGAAGCTAGTTTCTCTTATTCACTTGAGATAATTCCAAACTTTATTTTTTACTGAACTGCCTGTCATTGTACCTTTATATTTTGAATTTTCTTCAAAAAGAATGCTCTTTAATTCTGAATATTAAAATCTTGTACGTGCAGACTGCTTATCTCCATATAAAAGTAATCAGCAATGAAAATAAACAGCTAACAATTTGCAGATGCTTGAAGGAATCTTTGTAAATATCACCCAGAACAGAATGCACGGAATTCCCCTAATTAACTGAATTCATCTGCAGTCTTTTTGTTTTTCACTGAAAATTTGCTAATGCAAAAAAAAAAAAAAAAAAAAAACTAAAATCTTTGCAAGATGATGGTATTTTTTCAGGGCTTTCATTTTGCCTTATTTTTCAAACCTATTTGCTTGCAAAAAAACTTGTTCATAGCTTAAGACAAGAACATTCATCTAGAAAACCATCCTTGTAAAAACAAGGGACATTATCATCATGGTTCTACATATAGTATAATCACTACACTTTTACACCCCACCCACACCCTAATAGCCTTGATCACAAAATTATATTAACTTAAACTTACTTTTTGACCCTTCTTTTCTTGTTTAAACTATAAAATATGTATTTCTTACAACTGAAAAAGTAATTATTTACTTTAATATCTATAACCTATACAGTAGTCACTGAAAAGACTACCCCCACACATATAAAGTGCCCCTGATTGCACACTGTATAAAACTGCTTTACAATATAAAATGCAGTTTATATTATAAAATATTTTGTACAAATATTACTAAGAACAAAATTTGTTCCACATAGTTATTTTTTCCCTTTAGTGTCCATCTAAACATTAAAGTCATAATGTGGGGTGTACGCTTTACATTCTACCCACAAGTTTAAAAAAGTCAATAAATGTGTCTTTTTTTCAGCCACTTTTATTTGTAAAGCCATATTTCACCAGTGTGATTATAATCTTACATTTATTCACTAGTTTCAGTGTTGCTGATGATCTTCCTTATCATCTCCTAACACTAAACTCTAGTTCAGATCCAAGGCACTCCTGATTCTTCTGGAAAACCCATGTGTTTTTTTCTGTCACTCAAGCATTTTGCTTTGGAACTTTGAAAAGGGTTTCGGTGGGACAGTCTGTCTTTGAATTTTACTATCAGGAGAATGAGAAACAAGAGTCCCCTTCTGCTTGGTGTCTTAATTTTTTTAGATAAACTTTATTTCCTCCTTAGCCTGTTCTGAATCAAAAACGTGTTTTTGATCTTCCAGGAAGAAATAACCTGAAGACAGCTGGATACAGCAGCTTGAATCTCACACCTGCCTCACGACATTTCCTGATTGCGGGAATAAATTTGTTTCTCATCTGCTTTGTTTACAGTGAATAATCATTTTACACAAACACTGTGCTGTCTCTAACTGTTAATATTTTGCCCTTCTGTCACAGTTTTCTCTGCTGGTATGATTGCATCTTCACTAAAATATTTCTTGGCTGCTTTCTTGTGGCCAGGTTTAGATCATGCACTTGATGTCCCCTTTCAGTTAACAAATACTGCCATGAAATTCACTCAGAGATGTTTGTCCTCTTCCACAGACACCACCTATCACCCCCAAGATTTGCCTTTTCTGGGTACTGATCTTGCAAGTCTCCTTTATGGATCAGAAACGTGGATCCTCCTCAAGCCAGACCTGAACAAACTTGAGGTATTCCAAATGCGATGCCTGCTCCTAATCTTGGGAATCTCACTTTGTGGCCGCATTAGAAACAAAAGCATCCAGACCAGATGTGATCGGTAGCCAACGATCAGTAAACGGATCCAGAACAGGAGGCTGCACTGCTTTGGACACATGTGCAGGATAGACTCCCACCACTTACCATGCACACTATTATGGAAAGAACGCCCAGAAAACTGGAGAGTTCACAAATCTGCACCAAAGAATATGTGGACTAAACAAGATGAAGAGGATCTAAGAATCCAGTGACTCTACCCACAGGAGGCCAGAAACATGGCTATGGACAGAACAGCGTAGAAAGGATTCATGAAGGAAGTCTAGAATCCAGTGGCACCAACAGCAGCGTACTGACTACCAGGTTGACGACCTCTGCTGGCTGCCAGCTAGGGACAAAAAAAAAAAAAAAGAAAGAGAAAGGCTGTGAAACACCAGTCCAGTTGCATATTTGCTCTTCCATAAAGTTAATACAGTCTGTTCGTTCCAGTTTCTTTAGAACAGCAGAAAGTCTTATTTTTTTCTCTGTGTGCTATATCTTCTAACTGTACTATTTTTTGATACTGCTGTTCTTGAGAATCCTCATAACTAGACATCTTTTTCTTCATTTCAGCTTCCGATTTTTGCAGTTTTATCAATTCGTCTAATCACCTAGTGTAAGCTTCATTTTTTTCAAGCCTTTTATTTGAAATTGTATTCAGTGTTTCATTTATTTTATTCACCTCTTAGTACATTTGTGTTTTTTTTTTTTTTTTTTTTTTTTAGCAGCAGTAGTTAAAACAGGTAAGTGTAAAAAAAGTAACGTTTTTCCAGAAAAACAGTGTAAGATGTATGGATGATATCCTGCTTAAGGATACAACAGGTGACCAGCTTCCAAAGCTTCAGGGCACCAGACACCCAAGACATTAAGATGGCTGAACCTGAGCTGACTAAAAGTCAGGTTTGGGAGTCAAACCATTCAAAGATTTGCTGTTGCAGAAGAGGGTGCTGCTATCCAAGCTTTCAAGGAATAATGGTCGGATGATTCTGTTCCATTGCTGGGCAGATAAGTTAAGTTCCCTTCTGGGGGGGATCCTCATTATACTTTTATCACATAAAGCTTAGTTTTTCTTTAAAAGAATAACCTTTGTGTTAGGAAAAAAAGTTTTCTGTACTGACTGTCATGTGACCTTTGTACACTTAAGCAGGAGTGTCAGTTTTTTTTTTACTTTTGTGGTAAAAAGTTGTTCAAAACTACTTTTTATTTAGAGAAACTGTTGCTATTTTACTTTTGGAGGCTGGGGCAAGTGTAAACACACAGAAGTGCCTTTTACTGTGTTATTTCTGGAAAAAAGTTACTTTTTACACTTACCTGTTTTTACCATCTATTGCCGCTAAACTTCTTTGGGAATCAGGAACCCCCTCAAAAAAGAACCAAATGCTTTTTTTTTTTTGCCTGACCATGGAACAACATAACTGGTTCCTTGGTTGTCCCTTCTAGTCACAAATAGAAAAAGATTGTTATTATACCATGACCACCCCAAAACGTGCACGCTGATTGGCCAGCGTGCCCGTTGTAAATCGAGTTATACTAATGGAAAAAGGTCCGGTCGCCCGGACTTTTTTCCATTAGTATAACTCGTTTACACTGTCTCGCTATGTTAAATGGGTTTAACATAGCGAGACAGCTTTAAAATAAGCAACGGAGATCTCCGTTGCTTATTTTAAAGCTGTCTCATGTTAAACCCATTTAACATAGCTTGACAGTGTTTAAAAAACGGAGAAAGCAAGATCTCCGTTGCTTTTTAGTGTTTAAGCTATGTTAAATGAGTTTAACATAGCGAGACAGTTTTAAAATAAGCAGCGGACATCTCCGTTGCTTATTTTAAAACTGTCTCGCTATGTTAAACTCATTTAACATAGCTATAAAAAGCAACGGAGATCTTGCTTTCTCCGTTTTTTACAACTCTGATGTACTGCGCAGGTCGCAGTACATCAGAACTGCGGATGCCAGACATCTGCAGAAGGGCAGTAAACAGGCATTATACTATGCCATTATTTAAGAAAAGTAATAGTTTCTTTTCTTAAATAATGTCATATAATAGCAATAACCATTTCTGGGTGTGGGTAATGCTAAATTTACCCACGGTTGGCTTTGTTTGGTCCTCGGGCGCCTCGGGACCAAACCACGCCAACCGTGGGTAAATTTAGCATTACCCACACCCAGGTGTGGGTTATTGCTATAATATGGTAGTTTGCCTCATCCTCAGGTGGGTGATTCTGCTGTGGGTAAAGCTGGTTCCCAAGACCACTATTCTTTTTCCTCAGATCCCTGTGGTGTAGTCCCAACAGCTACCATAGACTGGGGGTTAGACATATCCTCTGCAGCTATTGGTATGCCCTTAGGGGGCAAGGGAGAGCCTGTCTTTTCATTTCTGGGTGAAGTGGCAGGAAAAGTTTCTATGCTTAGCCTGAATGCTGTGCATATCCTTAGGGAGTTTTTTTCTTGGCAATTATTGGTCTATTTCTTCTGAAATTCCTGTCAAAAGGAAACAATGAATCTAACATATGTCTTCTGTTTTAGTTACTCTGGACAAGAGTAATTTATTAGGCTTGGCTCAGAGTTTTGTGCAGGCTCTAAATGAAAGGGGATTCCTCTTTCCCTGAAGAGATTCAAGTGATTGAACTGTGGGGAAGTATAGTATAGCAGATGTAGGTTTGTCTCCAAATATTTCTTATTCAGATTCTGAAGAGAGTATGGTATTTGATGGCCCCTGTGAAGGATTCTCATTTCTGAGACTATTTTCAGAAATAATTCTTTCTTTCAGTGGGAAAAACAGAGATGTACCTCATTCCCCCAGAAAGTATTGCTATTTGTTACAACTGGACTTTCTAGAATCTTTTCCAATTCCTCAAGTTCTGTCTGCCTTGGAGGATGTTTTTACAGATTTGAGTTTCCCTGACAGTCGGCTTGCTGCCCTGAAAAAAACAGATACAATTACATAAAACTACTCAGTTTTTTTTAAGTTTTTGTACACTAATCCCAGAAAGAACCTAGCAACTATTGCCGTAGTGAATCCAGTTGCTGCTAAACATTTTAATACCAGTCCCTCTCTTTCTGACAAAAATGGGAAGGATTTTGATGCTGGTTCTGCATCTTTCATTTTTAGAATTCTTAGTTGTAAGGCTTGTGATGAAGTTTATCCTCACTAACTGTGAAAGAATGAGGAATGCTTTGGCATCAGTTTCTCCCTTTGAGAGATCTGCGTTGTTTAATTTTGGTTCTTCTGTTCCCAAGTTACTATTCATTGTTTGAAATATACCTTTGTCACTATCGATGCCACTTCCAGGGCTCCTGCCACTGGAACTGTTTTGAGGAGATTTGCCAAGCTGTGTTCTCAGAACCTCCAAAAGGATGTCAAATATGAGATTTGGAATTCTCCTTTTAATAGAAAACTAGTTTTGGGACTGCAAAGGTCATCACAAAATGTGTTAAGTGAGGAAAGCTGATTCAGGAATCTCTCAGATTTGTCAGTCCCCTTTCTCTAAGTTTTCGAAGGACATTTAAAAAGCAGTGGTAGGAAATTTCAAAAAGAAAATAGCAACATCCCAGAACAAAGGACAGTCCAGAAAGGCAAAACAACTTTAGATGGACTTTGTACCCCACCCCCACCAAGTCACTTAATCCTTCCAGAAAGTCTAAACCTCCATACCTCTCTCTTTGGAACAGTGTTGCTGACAGATTGATTCTAAATGTGACCCATCAAGGCTTCACATGGTAGTGGGAGGCTTTCTCTTCTCACCAGGGGATTCCTTCTCACCCATCAGACCAAACCAGACTATTTTCATTCCTCCTGTGTTTACAGCACCTGCTGTCTCAGGGGGTAATAGAAGCTGTTCCTCATCCTTTGTTAGGAGAAAGATTTTATTCAAGAGTATTTCTGGTATGAAAAAAAGAAGATTCTTAGAGATTGGTTCTTGACCTTTCCTTCCTAAATCAGTTTGCGATAGTGCCCAAGTTCAAAAAGCTGTACTTTCACAACTTATTGCCACTTCTTTCTCATCTGAGTTACTTAGTGACGTTAGATTTAAAAGATGCATATCATCACATTCCTAATTATCTAGATTTCAGGCGTTTCTTAAAGTTTTGTGCATGGATCCCATTATCAATGTTCACAATCACTATCAAAGGTCTATCACCTTTGATAGCCGACTGCAGGTAATCCATATTTTTCTTTATTTAGATGTTTGTCTCTGCCAGGTCTTTGTCAAAGTGTCAGGAATCTTTCTCCTGGCTAGGAGATCTCCTACATAGGTTGTAATACCAAGAGAAAATTTTGAAGTCTTTTTAACTCCTCACAGGATTGTTTTTCTGGGGTGCCTGCTGGGCACTTTGGTACAAAGAGCTTTCCTTCCACAAGGCAAAATGGGTCTGTATTTAGATTTATTTCTGGTGTTTTCCTCTCAGATTACCATCTCAGCAAGTGAATTCTTCAGAATTCTGGGTCTGTTAGCATCTGTAGTTCTCATGATACCTCTAGGAAGACTCTACATGAGAAATACAGTGGTATTTGGAAACTGGCCCCAATATGAACATCCATTGACTTTTCAGATTCTAGTTTTAGGATTTGTAAGAAAGTAGATTATGTGGTAGATGCGTCAAATATTCTAGAATCCAAGTGTCCCTTTCTCCCCTCCTGCATCAGCACAGTCATTCATAACCAACTCTTCAGACTTCCCTTAGGGAGCAGTGTTAATGAGCACAAAAGTACAAGCCTTTGGAGCAAAGAAATTGGCCAAAACACATCACCATAAAAGAAATGTTAAATCTTATAAACTCTGTCAACTCTATGAATCATCTGTGGTTCCCGGGATCTCAAGTGTTTATAGGCAGTACTACAGTGATGTGGTACATAAACAAGCAAAGGAAAACAAGATCTTACCCCTGTGCAGACTAGCCATGTTAGCATGGGATATAACTTTACAGCACAATCTCACTCTAGAGGCATCTTGCATCCTGTCTCATCAAAATTATGTGGAAGACAGGATGAGTAGGACCACAACAGACTAATAAGAATGGAAAGTGAATCGGGGGGGGGGGGGTCTTCCAAGATTTGATCCATCTTTGGAGGAACACCTACTCCAGCCAGGGTCAGGGCTCACTCTACCAGGACCTTGGCATCATCTATTGCTTCTTGGAAAGGGTTGGAGTCTTACTGTATTCTCAAAGCAGCAACTTGGCACTCTGTACATACCTTTACAAAGCACTATAAAATAATTCCCTCTTCAAGTCTAACACAGACTTTGCAAGTACCATTCTCCGTGGGCTCCTGGGCCATCATCCTTCCTCTTCCAAGACCTTCTAAACTATGATACTCTACCCATATAGCTTAGCCTATACTGCAGCAGTGACCAAATGAAGAAAATAGTACAGTTATGTAAGTAAAGTTAACATAACAGTAGATGTTCACTCCCACCATCCTCCTTGTTTTTTGTATATTTTTATGCCAGGATGTGGACGTGTTTTTCTTTTACAATGTGTCCTTCTCAAGGCTTTATCCTTGCTCTCTCTGTTGACATGAAAGCTCTGAAAGACTTGGCACTGATACCTAATTTTTATTCAGCTCAGATGCCCTCAAGCTTTGGAATTTGGTTCATTGTTATGTCTTCATATAGCTTAGTCTACTGTAGCAGTGATCAATTTAAACATATACTGTTATGGTAAGTTTACTTAAGCAACTACACTTCTTCATTAATGAAACTTAAGACATAAAATCTTCTCCTAGGGTTTCTGATCCTCAAATTCATGCATCGTGATTAATTCACTGAACATGCTGCAAAACATACCTCATAAACCCTTTGCTACTCTTCCTAAGGTTTTTTTTAAAACAGTACCCATCCTGCAAATCCCACAAATCAAAATGTGTTATGACCACTCGACCCCTGTCCTTGCTCCAAAACACTCCCTTCAGTCATGCATAAAGGAGCTACTTATATTCTCAAAATTCCAAGCACAATTCAAAGACCATTTCCGTAATGAGTCACTGAACAGACGTCTCTTTCCATGTACTATATCAGCTAACCACCTACTTATGTTCTAAACCTCATTGTTAACCATTTCCTTTCTATAGATGATTTCTGCACTTGTATACATTTTATGTAATGCTTTTCATCACTTTGTATGTATTATGTGTAATGCATTGCCTCAGAGTGTTGCAGCCTAAACACCATTGATGTTATGTGGTCCTGTCTCGCCTACATTCTTTACTCACGGGTTCGGAGCCATCTGTTTCTCTAGCACGAAGTCTCTTAATTGGCTGGGCTAACCTGGTATCCCAAGATGCACCTCGCCCTAGCCCCAGATTTCATTTTCCGCTCGTAGAGTTAAGACGTGGTCTCGCTTGGCTGTGGCTAAGTACCTTTTTTTCAAAAAATTTCATAAGTCTTAGCAGTCTGTTCTCTTGTGAAAAGCTATTTTAATAGCTAGTTTTTCATTGTGAGTGTACTGTGTAAGCGAGTAGTGTTTTTGTGGTATCCCTCTGTCTTGGCGGGCTAGGCCCATTTAAATTAGAGGACCTGGTCCTCTCCTGTGTTGTGTTGTTTGTGTAATCTTGTGTTTTTTTGTTGGTTTTTGGTCGGTAGTTAGTTTCCTGGCTGCACCAAAGAAACGTTTAAATTAAAGTTTCCTTGGCTGCTCATAGTTGGTTTTTCCCGCCTTCCTCTTGTGTCTGTCATTGTCGGTTGAGTGGGTGTTGTGCATTACTATGTCTAAATAACAGAAATAGCATAAACCCTCTGGGTTTAAAAAATGCTCAAAATGTGGCTATAAGATGTCCATTACAGATGGGCATTCTATCTGCGTTTATTGTCTTGGCGCTATTCACCTGCAAGAGTCCTGCAGTTTTTGCCACGCTTTCAGCCCAAGGGTACTGCAGGAAAGAAAAAATAAGTTGATTTTGAAGGGCCTGGTTAAGCATTCCTTTGAGGAGTTCTTAGACTCTTCTTCTAGTACTAAGTCTAAGACTTCCAAGGCCAAGAAAAGATCTCCGGCCCCATCTGTCTCCTCGGAGCCATCGGAGAAGGTTTCGAAAGTGGATACTGCCTCCTCGGCTCCCTTGTCCTCAGGGCCGCAGGAGGTATCTGTTGTGCTGGAGTCGACCTCGGCCCCAATATTGTTGGAGCCTATTCGGAGCCGGTCACCCAGCGTTAGGCATGAATCTCCGGGTAGGAGGTCTCGATCTCCTTCTATTTCCTCTAAATCCTCTAGGCTGTCTGATTTGGATGTGGATAGGGTGGTCCAGAGGCTCCTGCAGTCGCCGGTGTTAGCAAAATTGTTCTTGGCTCCGACCCAGTCGGCGCCGGAGCCAATCCTTATTCTGGTACCGATGATTCCTCCTACGAGCACCCCTGTGTCATCTGAGCCGGAGTGCTCCGCGCCGAGTGATGTTCTCTGGTCGGCTCCGATACCCCTTGCGAGTTTATCGGAGCCGAGGTCGGCTCCAACCATGTCGGTTCCTTCCTCTAGTTTCGGTACTCTGGTTTCCTCAGTCAGACCCGAGGGGGATACCTTGTGAATCTTGTCGGTTCCGAGCCTCCCTCTCGGTGTATCGACTCGGGGAATCCCGACTCCGGTTGTGGTCTTGGAGATGGGTCGGTCCTCGGATTCGGGGGGACCTGCCTTCGAGGCCATGAGGAGCGCACTGGCCAGATCGTCAGTCACATCACCCGGATTGGCCACTCCTTCCCCCCTACACCCCGGCTAGAGCCTCTGACACCCCCTATCCATGGATGGCAGAGCCCGAAGGTCTGAGGATACCCCCATGAGCAGTCCCCAACTTTCTGAGAGCCCCTCAGTGTCGGTGCCTGAGGAGCCCACTAGAAAGAAGTTGTGCAAGAGGAAGCACATAGACTCCCAGGACGAGTCCCTCACTTCTGATACCGACCTCGCGGAGTCATAGGGGTCCCCCAAGTCGTCCTCCGATGATGTCTCTTTCTCCGATATCCTGGAGATCTTGAGGCAGACAGGCGACTGGCCGTCCAAGACCCCCTCTGAGGAGGAGTCGGTATTTCTCAAGGCCTTCGGAGCTCAACCCTCCGCCTCCTGGGTGTCTCCACCCTTCGATGAACTCCTGGATCTGATTTGTCGAAGGGTGTGGGAGAGTCCTGATTCCGTAGAACCGGTGCCCAGGCGTCCAAACAAATTTCTTTCTGCTCCCCCGAGGAAAGAGTTCCTGACCAAAGGGATTTCCGTAGATGCCTTGGTAGTGGCGACAGCCACTCAGCAGGAAGTTGCAGAGGCTTCTTCTTCTTCCGTCCATCCTCCTAACAAGGATTCCAGGAGTAAGGATCGGTACGGGAAGTGTACCCTGTCTTCAGCGACCTTTACCTTGTGGTCGCTGAATTATCTTTGTCATTTTACTCGGCTCCAGAGAGATCTCCTAAAGGAGCTAGGAGACACTCTGACGGGTAACATGCCTGAGGCGGTAGCGCAGACCGTTAACACCCAGTTGTCTACCCTTGGTTCCATTGTCAACTCGTCCATGAGGCTCATATCCTATGCAGCCGAAGGGGCGAGTAGGGCTGCCAGCTCAGGTATAGCTCTCAGAAGGCAAGCCTGGATGCGCCTGTGTCATTTCGCGGAGGCCTTTAAGTCTTCCTTCACTGACACCCCCTTTGATGGATCCTCACTCTTTGGGTCCAAAGTGAAAAACACCCTCACCAGATGTGAACAGGAGGGAAAGACCCTATCTGACGTAGGGGCCCGTTTCTCCTTTCCTTCTAGGCCTTACCCCAAGGCTCAGAGAGGAGGGAAAATTTGGTTCAAGAAGTCACAGAAGTCTTTCCCTGCCGCTCAAGGTGAGTCCCCCTCCAGAGGCAGAGGAGGGGGAAATTATTCTGGAAGATGCCATCCTAGAGGCAGAGGAGGCCCCCCGCAACTCGGGAGACTGTGATTCCTTTTGCAGGTCTCCCTTTCAGCGTTCCTGAGGTGTTGCCCAACTGTGCTCTTCTGGAGCCAGTCAGGGGCCGAATTTCGATGCATCCGGAAGCCTGGGAAAGCATCACCCAGGATTGTTGGGTGCTTCGAATAGTTAGAGGTTACACTATCCCCTGTTTATCAACACCCCCTCCAGTCAAAAGAATCCTGGACGTTCCACCCAGTCAATGGGATCAAGCAGCACTAGAAGTTTCAAAGCTGCTAGAAAAAGGAGTCATCCAACCAGTCCCCTCAGACCATATCGGATCAGGAACTTACTCAAGACTCTTTTTTGGTGCCGAAAAGAACAGGGGACCTGAGACCCATTCTGGATCTCAGCCGATTGAATCACTACGTTCTGAAGTCCAAGTTCAGAATGGCTACTCTTCAGTCCATTTTTCCCTTGCTGGAAAAAGGAGTATGGATGTGCTCCATCGATCTCAAGGATGCCTACTACCACATCAAGCTGGACAAGGCATCCAGGAGTCACTTACCCTTCCGGCTGGGAACCAGTCACTTCCAGTTTCGTGCCCTGCCCTTTGGTCTCACCACAGCCCACAGGGTGTTTACCAAGTGTTTGGCAGTGGTGACGGCTCACCTGAGACATCGGGGATTTCAGGTGTTTCCGTATCTGGATGACTGGCTTCTCACCACCCCCACCAGGCATCTCCTCATTCAAGCCAGGGAGGCTACCATTACACTTTGTCAACAACTAGGAATTACCTTGAACTGGGAAAAGTCTGCCTTGCTGCCCTCACAGCGTGTTGTTTTTATAGGTGCAGAGCTAGACTCTATTCAAATGCGGGCCTTTCTGCCACAAGAGAGGATAAGAGTGCTGCAGTCTCAGATTCATGCATTGTTGCCCCTCAAGAGAGCTCAGGCCAGGTTAGTTCTCCAGCTCCTGGGATCCATGGCTGCAACCATCATGCTAGTGCCTCTAGCCAGGTTACACATGCGGATCCTACAGTGGCTCCTTTCGGCCCAATGGTCCTTTCAGACACTTCCTCTTTCCCACTTGATACTTCTCACGGAACGGTGCAAACAGGACCTCCGCTGGTGGCTATGTTCCACCAAACTGGACAAGGGGAGGAGTTTCACTCCTATGTCTCCAGTGGCCATGGTGACCACGGACGCCTCCCAGATGGGGTGGGAGGCATTATCTTGGCAGGATGGTCCAAGGCACGTGGCAAGATCACGAGGTACACCTGCACATCAATGTTCTAGAGATGAGAGCAGTGTTGCTAGCGTTGCAGGCACTCCAAAGCTCTCTTCCTCTGGGAATGATTGCAATTCACTCGGACAGCATGTCCATGGTGTGGTACCTGAACAAGCAGGGGGGAACCAAGTCTTATCCCGTCTGCAGAGAGGCCATGTGAGTGTGGCACTGGGCAGTGTCTTCCCAACGGTTTTTAGTGGCAACGCATATTCCGGGAAAGACTAGCATGATAGCGGACAGGCTGAGCAGAGCTATTCTGATGCCTTACGAGTGGTCCCTGAACAACCGAGTGGTGGGTCAGATATTCAACAGGTGGGGTCAGCCTTGCTGTGATCTCTTCGCCAGCCCTCTCAATGCCAAATGCAGCAGGTACTTCACACTGATCCCCCCACAGGGGGAGTCACCCAGAGACACTCTAGTCCACGATTGGCCCACCGGTCTGATCTATGCTTTCCCTCCGTTTCCAAGAGTGATTCAGAAAGCCATATCCTTGGGAAGCAGGATGATTCTAATTGCTCCCCACTGGCCTCGACAAGTTTGGTTCCCTTTTCTTCAGCAGTACGCATTGGATTGTCCTTGGACCCTGGACCCAGTGCCAGACCTACTGACTCACATGTCAGGGCAACTCCATCCTTCCCTGTGAACCCTCAGGTTGACAGCCTGGCTGCTCCACTTCCATCACTAGTTAGACGACATTCCCTTTCACCTGAGGTGGTAAACATCTTGTCTTCATCTCATAAGTCTTCCACCAGAAGGATTTACTCCAGCAAATGGAAGAGATTCTCCATTTGGGCTCAGGCCCATGGTTTGGACCCCTTCACAGCCCCAATTCTGTCGATCTTAGATTTTTTAGCCATGCTTTTCCGACAGGGCTCCGCGCCTGCTACCATTAAGGTGCAACTGGCTGCAATTTCCAATTTTCATGCATCTTACGAGCCTTCTCTTATGGGCCATAAACTTTGTAAGGCCTTCTTGAAAGGCGCCTGGTTACTTCGCCCTCCTGTTTTAGAACCTGTCATGCCATAGGATCTAAACCTTGTGTTACAAGCCATCACTTCACCGCCATTTGAACCGGCTGTGACCTGTGAATTAAAATTTCTATCTTGGAAGACAGCTTTCCTAATAGCCATTACATCGGCTAGAAGAGTATCCGAGATTCACGCTTTGTACATTAAACCTCTGTATTTGACCTTTCATAAGGACAGAGTTTCCCTGAGGCTTAACCCATCCTTCCTTCCTAAGGTGTCATCCACCGTTAATCTTCATCAGTCTGTTGAATTACCAGTGTTCTTTCCAAACTTTTCCAATAGAGTTTAGATTTCACCAGTTGGATGTGCACAGACAACTAAGATTCTACTTACACAGGACTAAGCATATTAGGAAGTCTGATCAACTGTTTGTGTCCTTCTCAGAAAACAGAACAGGTTGTCCTATTGCCAAGAGCACAATTTCTAAATGGATCAAAGATTGTATTTCCTTTATATATTCGTCAGCAGGCAGAAATTTACCTTTTCCTGTCAAAGCTCACTCTACCAGGGCAGTGTCTACATCAGTACCTTACCATGCCAGGCTTTCATTGGATGATATTTGTGCTGCGGCCACCTGGACCTCTCCGCACACCTTTATTACTCATTACAAGTTGGACGTGGCTTCTAGGGGCCGGGCTTCCTTTGGTTCCACGGTTCTCAGGAGCATTTTCCCATGAGCCGCCCAGGATAGAGGTGCTGGGGACGCTGTCCCGTGAGTAAAGAATGTAGGCGAGATAGGACCACATAACATCACATTCTTACATACCCTCCCACCTCACCCCTTCCTGTAGGATTTGGAGGAAAATTGGCTCTGAGAACCCTTCAATTTCAGTTGTTTTTTCTTTCCTTCTGGCTGGAGCTCCTTCCAGTGGTGGTTGTCTGTGGGGTGTGACTGGAATAGCTGCAAACTAGATCTGGGGCTAGGGCGAGGTGCATCTTGGGATACCGGGTTAGCCCAGACAATTAGAGACTTCATGCTAGAGAAATAGTTGGCCGAGTCGGAGCCGAGAATCGGCTCCGAACCCGTGAGTAAAGAATGTGAGGCGAGATGGACCACATACATCGATCGTTATGATGAGTACATAACTACCTGTTTTATGTGATTTATTTTTTTGTGATACTGCTTTTTTATTTTTTTATTTTCATTGCATTTGTAAACCAATTCACCCAGACTGAGCCTGCAGTCTCTGATGAACGTAAATAAGGAAGTATGTTACAAAAACTTCATTTGTCAGCTTATGTTAGTAGCTATGCATTATTGTGCCTGGGGAAATAAATTTATATTTTTTTCTTTTTATCCAGATTCCTAAAGGTTTTTCCTTTCATAGAATTAGGCTCTTGATGCAGATGAGCTCAGTCCAGAGAAATAATGTTTTTGCTATCGGAACAAAAGTTGTTTATCTTCTTGCAGCACAAAGCTGCTTTCTTTACCCCCAGCGTATCAGTGATGCCTGAATGTAATGCCCCAATTCTTAAATGTGAAAAGGAACATCATCATGAAGTCTAGACATTATAGTCAAATATTTTAGGTGTAGCATACTTAAATTTGTTTTATTTCATAATTGTTCAAGTTGATGGTTATCCCTTTCACTTCCAGATGGAGATCACGTATCCGTAAGTATTAAAATGCATATATAAACAGGATCCTCAGCTTTGAAATGTGGGACATGGTCGTGTCTCACTATTTTATTACATACCTTATTCAGTCTGTCCCAAAGTTGACTTTTTTGAATGATACTTTGTATAGTAAAGCAAGTAAATGAAAGGTCTTGAAAATAATTCTTAAGTAGATTGACTACACCCACTTGGTTGCATATTAGGATGCCAAAACACAGGGGAAAGTGATTTGTTGTAAATATTCATTAAACAACTGCATACTGTAGAAAAAAATAATATATTTCTATTTCCTGTCTTTGTTTTGCCCTCCATTGTTAGAAATCCATTCATTGCCTATAATATCAGGTCATGCCTTCTAGAAGCAAGAGTTTATCTAGTGGAACCACTAGATGGCTCTCTTATTACAGGAGTAAAGGATCCTAAATCTCCAGAATGATGTCATCCCCATAAAGTGTTTCTGAGCAGTTGTCTTATGGACTTGCAACTGCATGCATATGAGCCATCAAGACATAAGAGAATTATGTAGACAAGCAATGAGGGTTTTAGTCAGAAGCTACTTGTTACTTTAATTTATGTTGCAATTTGGTGCCACTCCCTGCGGTAAAGTTAGAAGAATGTGCTGTTGAGTGCTCAGTCCCAAGCCTCCCATCCAATGTCATGGCTCTACCACTGCTACCAGATCATGGTGGCAGGGAACCGATGGCTTGTTCCCACCTTCCTAACCAGCTCAGTGGTTTTCAGTTGCTAAATGACTCTGTCTTTAGAGCACTGCAGAGACGGATCGTGCCAGGGCTGCAGGAGGCTTAAATTTATAATGTTCGTATGTTAAGAAAACTTGTTTAAATGCCAGCTGACAGTGACTGACCATTCTAGCACCTAGTTCAGTTTTTGTTTTTGTTAATTTTCATGGCTTCTGTCTAGGAATCCCTATTATACAGCTATACTGAACAGATTGATGGTGCAGATTTTCCAAAAACTGTAGATCAGACTGGTAAGCCTCAGTGTATCATTTCTACATATCCGGGTCTTTATACATGACAAATATTAGTATAAGTCATATAGAGTAAAAATTCGGGTACACATAAATGGGTAGTGTCACATAGTGGTGAAGTTATGTCACAAGTGCAAAGTAAAAACTGAGACCAGAGTAACAAATGAATAGTTACAGGACCAGAGCTGAAAATGTCCATCATGCTTTGCGTGTCACTGTGCCTAGAATGCATTAATGTTAAAGTGCTATGTTTTTTTCTGAAAATTTAGACGTGATAAGACAATTACGTCAAATCACATTTCTTCACATGTTTTTAGTGTTATACAAACCTTAGAGCTAGGAAGTCATCAAGAAGCTTAGCCAGATAATTTTGTAATGACAAGGATAGACTTGTTCTCTCTGAAGAGGAAACTGTTAATGAGCTGTTTCCAGTGTTCCAGTGATCCAGGGTTTGATTCCCTCAGCTTCCATTGCATAACTATGTGACAAGTCACTTAACCAGGCAGTGGTCCTGGGATGAATCTGGAAAGGGTCAATGGAGATCAGTGGTCTACCCTGATAAACAAATAAATAAAATAATTTGCATTTATGCTGGGCATGAATTTATGATTATCCATCTAGTCAGTGAAGTTTGTTATGAAGATTTATGCACAATGCTTCATGTGCAGAAATAGTTTAGCCCAACGGTGGGAGATGCATTAGGTAAGAAACCTGTCATGCCAGCAAATGTGTTCTATACAGTGAAGGCTTATGTCCTTGAAGAGAGGTATTAAGTGAACGTTTGCTCTATGAAGATGAAGAAAGTTAAAAAGTACAGTGTATTTTATGGAATAAGATACTGTGCAGAAATCACCTGTCACAGTAAGAAACTCAATAAAGGGATATATATTTTAGTCTGCCAGCATAGCTTAAGTGATGTCTTTGACCTAGAAGAAATGCCATGGCAGATATGTTGTGTGAGGTAGAAGAACTTTCCAACCACAACTGAAACATAGTGGTCAGAAGAGAGTTTATTATCAGTACGGGTGCCTGAGTCTCTGTTAACACCAGTAATATAAGAGGAAGGGATAGAAGACTTAATGAAGGTAACTATGCTGCACTTGGCATTTAGGGTGATCCCATGATTAGACCACTTGTTGTAGGCCTGATTTATGCTTTGCTAGAGAAATTGCGTATCCTGGGATTAATTGGCAGCAGCACCATGTTTGCTATCATTTGTAAACTTTATTACCATTGGGTGCTCAGTTTCTCCTCTGAGCAGAAAATGCCAAACTGGAGAGAGATGCAAGCATGAACCCTCTAAGAAGCTGTTAATAATGTTTTTTAGGAGATATCACCTATTTGGTCTTAAAATAAGTTTGATACAAAAACCATTTAGCTATCCAGTAGGCAGTGAAAGGGTTAATTTTGAGACTAGATAGTTCATTTACATTTGTTTACTGGGGTAGTTAGACTGAGTTTATTGAACACATTTGCTTTGGAGGCCTAGGGGAAAGCTCCACACTTAAAGACAAGTGTGTTACAAACATAAAGTTAAGGTGATAATTACATGCTTGATGCAGAACAGTAAAACGTATATATACATTTTTGCACAGTCTTGATGTTCTTGCCAGGGTGGTGCTTCATAGGTTCATAGGTAAGTACTAGGCTATCTGCCCGAGGGTATCTATAAGCCTAGCCAGAATGTGTTGGCTTTCGCTGCCCCCTTAGATTAGTTCCCTGTGCCTCTGTCCAGCAGAGCCATTAGTTCCCTCTGCCTCTGTCCAGCAGAGCCACTGCAGTGACCCCCGGGGTAAATTTTCTGTTTCCCATCCACTCGTCAAGGTTTCTCTAGTGAGGGGCTTTGCCTAATGTAGATTGGAATCCTCTTCCAAAGCATGAGGAGTCTCTGGGATAGGAATCTGTCCCTCCAGCACATCCTATTTATCATTGTGAGGGTTAGATCCCTAGAGTGTGTAGCTCTTGGGGATTTGTTTTTTTTTTAGGTGGAGCATGTCCATCAATTCTGGGTTGGACGTGGCCTTGTATGTCAGGCAGAGATCACCTCTGAGTAAGCGGTATGCAATCGAGTACGGCTGGGGTTTCTTCAGTCAGGCTGCATAGAGCATCTGTTTGAGGCAAGTAATCCTCTTGTTGAGGTACTTCTGTGGTCTTTCCAGCTGTTGCAGGTGTCTTGTAAGGTACATCCCAAATGGGGCATTGTCTTCTATGATGGGTCTGATGAGTGATGAATAGAGGGGCACAAAAACCTCTTTTATTCTAGATGCGAACCCTTTTGTGATTAGGTGGGTTACACAGAAGGATTTTCTAACCACCTTGGCAATATGATTATCAAAGGAGAGATTGCTATCTACTTAGGTCCCCAGATCCCTTATTACATTTTCTGTATTTAGGGGACTACCACATATGTAGCAGTTGGCAGGTACTTTGTTTTTCCAAAGGGGATGACTATGCACTTTTTGGCAGGGGCTGCCCGTGCTATTGGACTGCAGGACTGCAGCCCCCCAGCTGTAAAAAAAGAAAGAAAGTAATAGAAAGTAAAATAAAATACAAAGAAAGAAAATAAAAAAATGATCGCAAATAGCGGAACTTCATGCATGCGCGCTAGCAGTATTTCCGATATCCAGATTGCTGCTGAACCAGTCTGGAGCATGCGCAGAATACGGACTGTCTCAGCAGCAGTCCGGATTAAGTAGCATTCAAGTACAGAGATCCCAGAAGTCTATGCAGTTGTAACTGCATAGACTGTCACTGGAAAGGGATCGGACTCGGACTGCAACGTCGGCAGGCTGGGAGTCTCGTCGGGGAAGGACATCTCGCGGGGCTTTCTAGTGCAAGGAATGACTTAGTGCTCCAACGAACTAAGCTAGCAATGGAAGGATTTAGTACTGTAATGAACAAAGCTAGCAATGAATGGACCAGTCCAGGGTGTGTGTGTGTGTGTGTGTGTGTGTGTGTGTGTGTGTGTGTGTGTGTGTGTGTGTGTGTGTGTGTGTGTGTGTGTGAAATGCCCCAGGTGCTACATGGTGGTGGGTAGAGAATAAGGCTTGAACCCTGTACCTTGGGCCCAGGTGGCAAGAGCCTGAACTCCCTACCCACCACCATTTGTAAAAATGTTGCAGATTTTTCCCTCATACTTGTTCTGCTCCTCATAAAATCTGTGATTTCTGTATTTTTGTGTCCTTGCAAAGCTAGTAGTGCATTGGTGCAGTGGTAGCATTGTTGCCTGACAGCTACATGTTCTCTAGTTTGATTCTTGGCTGGGGTGCCTTACCTTCTGTGTGGAGTCTGTATGCCCTCCCTGTTTTTGTTTCCTCTAGTGTCCTCCCATCTTACAAAGACATGTGTCTGTCTGGAGTGTTTCTCCCTGGGCCTCTGCTAAAAATTAGCTTTTGTTCCAAGTCAGACTTTCCTGGTTAACAAATGTTAAAAATGACACGCATTTGAATATCAGACTTCATATTCTTCAGAAAGTACATGGTAACACAAAAGATTTTATTCTAGCAATTTTGTAAGTGTATATTTGAAATGTGTCCCTATTTTTGTGACTGTATTCCCCCATTATTGGCTTCATCCAGGTTTTGCACTAAGGTTGAGAGCTATGGTAAGAACTGAATTCACTGAATATGTTTGGGGGCTATATTCCCCCATTACTGGCTTTGTCCAGGTGGTTTTTGCTAAGAGGTTGAGAGCTATGGTGAGAACTGAATTCACTGAATGTTTGGGGGCTGTATTCACCCATTATTGGTTTTGTTCAGGTGTTTTGTGCTAAGAGGTTGACAGCTGTGCTATGGTGAGAACTGAATTGACTAAATGGTAGCCATTTAAGTTTCTGTCTTCCTCTTTCACAAAACAGCTGATTTGGCATAGTGGTATGTTGCTCTGACTGTTTTGCACAGGGTCCTGGGTTTAAGGCTTGGCAGTGAAATGTATGGTGGTAACACAGCATTTTATTCTAGCAACTTTCCAACATTATACAAGCAATGTTTAAAATGTGTCCCTGGTTTGGGACTTTTGTCCCCCCAACAATGAACTTTGGCCTTTTCCAGATTTCTTTGTGCTGCAAAGTTCAGAGATACAACTGAGTGAGTAGATTTTACAAGGAGCTGAGAGCTGCAGGAGAGCAAAAGTTTAGTGCTGCTTATGCTGAGTCTGCTTGCATTGTTAATAGCACAACAGGTAGTATACTTGCTTTTGATGCAGAAGGCTGTGGGTTCTACTCACACAGTAGATAGATGCATTGCTGATACTGTACTGTGTTGCAAAAGGGGTGGATGCTGCACTTCTTTTTGGTGAAGATACCTAGTAACTATGAACCTGTCATCAGTTTGCCATCCATTCCCTATTGCAATATTGCTAGCTTATCATTTTTTAGTGTAAGATAGGCAAGTTATTCCTCAAGGGTAACAGGCACTTAATTTGTAGATGAAACAATGAAATACAAAGTTGTTTGCTAGCAGCAACCTCTTCATTAGTTACAGATCTCTTTAATGTGGAATTATTTAGATGACTTTAACTTCTTCAGAGATTGTGCATATGTACTGATACTGGCGGACTGTAGAAGTTTGAGTAGACTTTTATGATGGAAATGTTCTGAATTGGGCAGTTTTGCCATTACTGGTGCATGCATTTTGTTTCATTGTTTACTGGAAAAATTTCAAAACAATACATTTAAAACACCCTCTAAAACTGTACTGTATTGTACAAGGAATATAATTTAATACAATCAGGAAGGTGTATGAAAGAGCATGTGTATGTTTCGTGTGCAAGGGGCCTGTGATTTGAAAACAGCCCAAACCCAAAGTTAATCTGCCACTGGCAAAATGTATTTTCTTTGAATGTGTGGGTTTCAGTGCTGTTTCAGTGATTGTGTGTTTTCAAGGGCAGAGAAGTTTTAATGCTAAGTCTGTTCTTATTGTGAGACTGCATTGCTTTGTTTAGCAGATGTGATATCTATTAGTGTTTGCGCTGTTGTTGTTGTGTCTTTCGGTTTTTCCCGGTTAGGGGTCACCACAGCGGAACTCCAGTCCGCTAATGATTGGCAGTAGATTTTTACGTGCGAGTTGCCAGCTCTGACGCACAACCTTCAACGAAGGTACACCCATTCACGCATGTCTCCACAGAAGATGCTGTAGCTGAGAATCGAACAGGACTACGTCTTAGTGTGAGGCGACAACGCTACCGCAGCACCACCACCGCAGTTATTAGTGTTTGCGCTGTAAATTGCAAAATAAAACTTTTAAATGAAGTCCAAATCATTGCAGAAGTAAAGCGGTATGCACATTAGTGTTTATGGTAAATGGGGTGAAATAGCCAAGTATAATGGTTCATTGGAATGGCTGTAGGGGGGGAAGCTCCATTCAACCATGATTTTGTGAGGGGGGGGGGCAGCAAACTCAGACAGCCCCAGCTGAACTATACCTCTCAACTGTCCAGATTTTTGCAGAATGAATAGATTTTTGCTTCTTATTTTTCGTTTGTTCCTCATAAAATTTGTGGTTTTCTGTCAAATCATTTAGGAATGAAGTTACTAAATAACGACAGACACTTAGTTTCAGACTTCATAACCTTCAGAAAAGTGCATGCTAAAGCAAGACCTGTTATTCGATCAACTGTCTCAGTTTATACAAGAGCAATTTTTAGTACTGTTTATATGTTCCCCCCATATATTTGGCCTTGTCCAGATTTCCTGCATTAACAGGTTGAGAGGTACATGCAAATAAATTGCTTTATAGAATTAGACATATCCAAACCTCTCAACTGTTCCCGATTTTGGCTCAAAATGTTGCTCTTCCCCTAATAATCCCTCTGCAAAATTGCAATTTTGGAAGAAAACATGGTGGGTTTACAATTAATAAATAACTGTAATAATCAGTTATAGATTACTTTTATTTCAGAAATGCATGTAGATTCTTTTATTTTGTCAGCTGCTCAAGTTAGCAGTACTAATATTAAAAAGTGCCCCTTCTTTGACAGGTTCCCAGCTGTATTGTGTGGCTATTTTATATTTTTGAATCACATTTTTGGTCCATTTTTCATAAAATTGTGGGGTTTTTTGGCAAATTAGTGGCAAATCATTAAAGACCGAAGTTAGAAAATAATGACAGGCATTTCAGTTTCAGATTTCATACCCTTCAGAAAATTCATACTAATGCAAGACCTACTATTCTGTTATCTTTCTAAGTTTATAAGAGCAATATTTAAAAGTTGTCCTTATTTTTGGGCCTTTGTCCCACTTCTATGTATGGCTTTGTCCAGATTTCTTGCTCTGAGGTTGAGCAAATGTGTCAGGGCCATCGCAGTCAGCGAGACATTTCAAATTGTGACATACTTGTTGCACCCCACTCCCTCATGTAGTGACTCTGGATGTGTGCAAGGCAAGGAGCAGTTATGCAGTGTAAATGTGCAGACTATCCCCCCATCCAAGGTAGACACAAGTACTACAATGGCTTTTCATCTGTCCTTGATTTTGCAGCATGTTCTGGTTTCTGTCATATTTTTATACTGTTGATTTATGCTTATTATTATTCAGAAAGTGCCTGTTGCTCTGTGTTTAAGTAGCAGTGCTTTAATGACCCATCTGGTAAGCTTGTCTGAGATCGTAAGATGCAAGTAAGCTTTAATAAGCATACTGTTAAAGAATTGCAAACATTGAAAGCCTTTCTGTTGTTGCCATGTAGAGAATACTTACATAACTTGATAACATATAAGCCTTGGGTATTGAAGTGCATATGACAGTATTTGTAATAAAGGACAGGATTACATTATTTTAAGAGCTCATTACAGGCTTTACCTGCAAACTAAACAGAATGCCAGTCTATCATGTGTGGTCTATATCCTGTGCAGTAATCCTTTAAGCAATGTATGTTGAGCTTGTTTCCTGTTTGCTTTTCATTTTTTACTTTGATCATGTTTTCCCCATGAAACAAGTAGATAGTTGTTGTCAGGCAGCAGGTCTTTTTTGGATAAGAAAATTTTTTACAAGTGGGGGTATCACAGAGATTGCTACTTTCAGCATGTTACTTGGTACTTTAATAAAGCTGAATATAAATTATAATTAGAACTGGAGTACAAGGAGAAGTGGTTTGAGTTGAATGCTGCTTGTTTTTCTTATACTTGATTTTGACTAGCATTCCAGTAATGTATTTAAAAAGTAATTTATTTTTTCGTGCCTCACAACCTTTTTGTTTCCATCTAGATATTAAGTAAGCTGTCATGCAGCCAATGGATTGAAATATGTTTTTTCTTCTATACTTCATTTTGTCTTGATAGGACTCTCATAATGATGGTTTGGCACCCAGGGCAGAGTATTTAATTAAAGTTACAGTTTTTGTGGTTTTGAGCATAGCTCTTCCCCTTTCTAGTTGGCCACACCCATTCCCATTGACCCCACCCATTCAGCTGTCTCCTGCAGCCCCCCTTTGATTTGAAGTCACCAGCCGCCTATGCTTTTTGGCATTTAGCTTGAGGCCATGATTTTTGACACCAGGTATCCGTCTCAGTGAGACCCTTCTGGAGGATGTCTGTATCAGCCGGAGAGTCAGTTATGGCCCCCAGATTGCAGTTGTCTGCGAACTTGGTCAGCCATAGTCCTCCTGTGCTTTCCTGTACCTCTGAGAAGTATATACCGAACAGGAGGGGTCCCAGGACTGAGCTCTGGGAGACGAAACTTGTAACCGGTTTAGAGTCGGACCTAGAACCTGCAACTCTCGCCATGTGGGTTCTGTCCGTGAGCCAATTGGCAACCCATCTTGTGATGTAGGGGTTTATGTTTAGTCTGGTGAGCTTGTCTATAATACCAGTATGAGGAATGGTGTTGAAAGCCTTTGCGAGGTCTAGGTAGGCTGTGTGGACCTCCTTTCCCTCGTCTAAAGCCTTGGTAACTGTGTCAAAGAAGTCCACCAGGTTTAGGAGGCATGATCTGCCCTTAACAAAGCCAAACTGGGTAGGGTCCAATGTTTGGAGGTTCCCAATGTCTCTATTAATGAGTTTCATGATGTTGTGCTCTATAGCCTTGCAGACCAGGCTAGTCAGGCTTATGGGCGATAGTTCCCGGGGTCTGTTGTGGCTCCACCTTTGTGGAGCGGGATAACTGTTGCTGTGCGCCACTCTATGGGTACATAGCCTGTAGAGAGGCTGAGTTTGAGCAGTGTGTTTAGGTGAGGGGTTAGTTCAGTTTGGAGCTCGTGTAAGGCACAGTCTGGGACACTGTCCGGTCCCATTGAAGCTGTGTTTCTGGCTTTGGATAGGGCTGTTTTAACCTGCATGTCAGTGATTGCCAGGGCTCTACATTCTTCTGGTATGGTTATGGGCCCTTTAGGGGGTGAGAGGGGGGTGAAGTTTGCACTAAACCTGTCTGCCAGAATGTTGGCAATATCAGTTGGTTCAGTGTATTTTGTGCCATTCTGCATTAACTCAGAGCAGATCTGAAAGTTTCCACTTAGGTTCTTGACATAGCTAAAGAACGCTTTGTGGTTATCTTTGGAGCCCCTGGCAATTTTTCTTTCAAAGCTAGCCTTGGATGATTTTATGAGGGATCATAGTTTCTTGCTGATACTGATCAGGGATGTCTTCCCTTCTTGGGATTTTACTCTTTTCTGTACTAGTTTCCTCCTTTTACTGTATAGCTTGTTTATGGCAGGGGTCCACCAGACTGGTTTCCTTTTCTTGGAGGAGTGAGTCTTGGTTTTGCATGGGATTGCACGACCCATGCATTCTTGCAGGTGCTCATAGAATGCCTTTGTAAGGGATTCAGCAGCTTGGACAACATTGTCCTTTAGCATGGGGGCTGTGAACATTTCCACCTCGGTCTTAAGTAACATGAAGTTTGCTTTTGAAAAGTTTTTCACTGTGGTTTTCTTGATTGGGGATGGGGGTGGAATGTGGCTATCCAGAGTGATTAGTCTATGGTCTGATCTAACCTGGGGGGTTGACCTCCGGTATGGAACACCGGTCACCCATGTTGGTGATGACCATGTCCAATATGTTGTCACCTCGGTGGGGGTGTTGACCAGTTAATCCAGGATGTTCGAGTTTATAAATTCTAGGAAGCGTTGGGCAAGGGAGATGGTACTTTAGTAGTTCTCACAGTTAATCTTTGGGTAATTGAAATCACCCAATATTAGGGCGTTTGGTAGGATCTTCATATTTTCCAGTGTCTCTAGAAACACGGAATGGGGGTCCTGGGTCATGATGGGTGATCTGTAGCAAGCTACAATTTGAATTGCAGTTTTGCCCATAGTTAGTTGCACATGGATGATCTCTGAGGCATCGTGCTGCGCTATTTACCTGGAGGTGTGGTAGCCTTGATGAATATGGCTACACCCCCGCCTTTTGTGTTTCAGTCTGGGTTCTGTGGCCGAAAAGTATGGTATGAGTTATAGTCTGGTAGTGGTGGGGTGCTCTCTGGAGCCTTAAACCAGGTTTCTGTTACTGCACAGATATCGATGTTCTCCATACTAAAGACTGCCTCGAGTGCATGCATTTTGAGGTTTAAACTTCTGGCGTTGAGTAGCATTGCCCTCAGTTTTTGGTTACATGTGCTATTTACGGTGGTGGGTTTGTCTTTTGAGCCTTGCCTAAAAAAGGCACTATGGGGGGGGCGGCAAAAGCCTTGGCCAGTATTCTAAAGCCTAAGGGTGACAGGTGCAAGCTATCTCTTGCGAAGCAATGTGGCTTGTCGACCATGTCATCCCAGGTGGACAGATATTGGATCCCCTTTGAATGACACCAGAAACTTAGCCAGTTGTTGAAACTGATAATTTTTTCTTTATACTGTGGCATCATTCTTGGTGAGGGCAGGATGTTACTCAGGGACATACCGGCCTAGGCTACGTGATCAGAGAGCTCTTCCATGTCTCTTTTCATGTAGTCCAGGGAGGTACATCTCAGGTCATTCACACCAACATGGACAGTGACAGAGTCATATTTGTACTTGTTCTACAGCGACCTGAGTACTTGTGTTATGTGGCAGATCCTGGCGCCCGACAGGTAGCTAACTGTAACCTTCTCTTTGTCCAGCCTAGTTAGTGGAACATTAGTGTGCCTGACTATAGAGTCGCCTATTACTAGTGTGTTGGGTATGTTATTTTGCCTTAAGGGTTGTGATTGTGTGGCACACTGATTATGTGAAGTATGTGTTCCATGGTTTGTGATGGGGTGTGGAGGTTGCTTGGATGTCTGCTTTGGAGGTCTCTTTTGAAGATTTTTATTTAGAGCATCCGAGTATGTTTTCTTGTATTTATGTGTGTTATTTGTCGGTGTTGGTTTAGTAGGTCTGTGTGAGACTGGTGGTGTGTTGCAAGTATTTCCCTTCTCCTCTTGAATGTCAGTTCCAGTCTTGGGTTGAGAGAGCTTTGCCTCCAGTTTGGCTGTATAATTGCATCTCTTGCATATATTCATGTTTGGTGGTAGTACGAGAGGGTTGTCTGTGTACATGAGGCAGATGTAACATTGCCTCAAAATGCCCAGATTCACCAGTTGGACTGGAGAGTACACTTGAAACTGCCCTTTGGACATGCCTGAATAGGTAAAGTGAGCTGTTTTAATGATTGGCTGGTATGAATAGAGTGCCTTGTCCTTCTGGACAGTATAGGGGGGTCTAGTGCTATGGTTAATTAGTGCTTGCTATGAGCTTTGAGCAAGTGCTGGGCTGTGAAATGAATGATTTTTGTGCTTAAGTTGAAAGTTTGTCGAGTTCCAAGGGAAAAATTGAAGAGTAGACTTTGTGGAGCCAGGAATATTTTAACCCTAGCTAATCGGCGCTGCCCGACGAACAAAAACCACAGGGAAATGATAGAAATTAGCCCAAAATGGCCAATAAACTACTAACATCCTGGCTGAAACCACTCCTCCAGGGACAGATAGGCTGCTCAAAGCTCCCCTCTCTCACAGGTGAACAGAGAAATTTCCTTCTATCCAACTAAGGTATGGGCAACACAGAAACTTGTAACGCAGACCTGAATTCAGCAATAACCTGTAAACTGGACTTTACTAGTTCAGAAAAACGGGAAACAAGTGTATTTTTTGGGGTTTTTTTTCAGAAAATAAAACGGATACAATAAAAAAAAAAAGACCTTAAATGCACAGAAATGGCTATCGCACTTTTTTGTGTAGCCTACAACAGTTAAACAGATTATTTAAACACAAAAACAACTTCAAGTGCAGGCAGAAAATAAGTACAATATTTAACAGAAATAAGCTTTTTAAATGACAGAAATGCTACAAAATCGGCGTTTTAGGCGGAATTAAAGACAGTAAGAAAATGCAGAAAAATGATACTTAATCATCCAAAGTCACTCTTGTGAGTCTCTGCTGCTGTATAACTCTGCAGGACACCTGGCAGGCACTTGCTGAGCGGAATACAAGTGCAAAAAATGCACAAATGCATTTTTTTATAGCAGGGAAATGAAAGAGATAGAAATTAGCCCTAAATGGCCAATAAACTACTAACTTCTGGGCTACAGCAAACAAGGCGCACAAATTTCAGAAAGAAACAGTTCAAATAAGCAGGCACAATAAGCCTATAACCAGAAATTCCCAGCTCAGAAGGGCAGAAACTAGCCTATCCTCCCACAAGAGTGCAGACCACACACCTTCTTAATGTAAAATAACTGTCCTGAAGCCCAAGTGCTTAAACCAGAACTAATGCAGTTTTAGAATAACAGACACTGAGCCTTCAATCAGCAATTCCCAACTTAGAAGGATGTAAGCTACCTGTTCTGTCACAACAATGCAGTCCACAAACCTTCTTAATGTAAAACATTAGTGTATTCCCGGTTAACAAATGTTAAATAAATAAATAAATAAATAAAAACAACTGGTCTGAAGCCCAAGTGCTTAAACCAAAAGGCTTAGAATAACAGTTACAATTTAATCAGGCTACTACCAAGCAGTAGTAACTGAAGCAGAATAATAGAATTGAGTACTTTTAAGAAGAAGCACAAGCAAAATAAGGTATTAAATTAAAGCAGATGAATAAAGTGCAATTTTGTTTTATAACAATAGAAAACGAGCAAACTGGTTTTAACCGCACACTCCTGCCACTAGGATGCAGGGGAACTCTCTCCAAAAAGATGGCCTGGATTAATGCTCACATTATACAAACAAAGCTAGATTCAGCAGGCCTGAATCTAGTCTATGCTACAACAGAAAAGGCGCACCAGTATCAGAAAAACAGTTCAAATAAGCAGGCACGATAAGCCTTTAACCAGAAATTCCCAGCTCAGAAGGGCAGAATCTAGCCTCTCCTCCCACAAGAGTGCAGACCGCAAACCTTCTTAATGTGAAATAACTGACCTGGAGCCCAAGTGCTTAAACCAAAACTAATGCACTTTTAGAATAACAGACACTGAGCCTTCAGTCAGCAATTCCCTACTTAGAAGGATGTAAGCTACCTGTCCTACCACAACAGTGCAGACCACAAACCTTCTTAATGTAAAACAACTGGTCTGAAGCCCAAGTGCTTTAACCAAAAGACTTAGAATAACAGTTGCAATTGAATCAGGTTACTACCAAGCAGTAATAAATGCAGCAGAATAAACACAATTGAGTACTTTTAAGAAGAGGCAAAAGCAAAATAAGGTAATAAAGTAGGAAGAAACACAAATACAGTAAAGCAGATAAAGTGCATTTTTTTTATTTAACAATAGAAAATGAGCAAACTGATTTAACAAATTACCCAAATTAACCAATAAAAAACCTCAGAACTGAGCCCTGTTCCAGCAGTCTTCAATCAGACAAGTTCAGGGCCTAAGTGGGTATGCCTACTCAAATATTCGCTCTGTATTAGGCAGGATGAGCTAATGAGATTAGACTAGGATAAAGCTGAACAGATGGGAATGGTAGGAGTGTCTGAAATCAAAATATGATTTCACTGTACTCGGTTGAGTGAGCAAATGAGATGGGCCCAAGAGGAGTGTTCAAACACAAATTTACAGGAGGGGGCGATCAATTCCAAAGCCATCAAGATTGATACCACAACAACAACAGGGAGGGTGGGTGCTTAAACTAACTGCGGACAGAGAGAGCTCACAATTTTCAGTGTAACAAATAAATAAACAGATAAATGCATTACTCTTTTTAACACAATATTCAATGAAATGGTAGAACAAAAAAAAAATAAAATGCAGTACTGTCTTATAACACTGCAAGTTTGTACTTATCTCAGCTTGTAATAAAGTTGATGTAGGTATGTTAAAACTAACCAAATAGCTCAAGTATCTAGCTATTCAGCAGAAATAACTTCAGAGATAAGGGACTAAGACTTTAAGGCACAGAGAAACCCTCTAGGCTAAGACTTCTGTACCGAATATTAATGAAGTGAGAAGAATAAACCCACTAACTGCAGGCAGAGAAGAGCTCACAATTTTCAGTGTTCAAAGTGACATAAAACTGGCATAAAATAATGTAAACAGTGTTGTACGTAGGTTTATAGGTACTTACTAGGCTATTTATCTGGGAGGATCTTAAGAAGGCCTCCTAGTCAATAAAATAAAGCAGTTTAATAATCACTTGAAACATAAAAATTAAACCGATTTAGTGCTTTCGTTTCTGACACCAGAAACTTCCTCATAATCACATGACAATATTCGAACTCTATTTAAATATACCCAACACCTCTCTCATTGGCTTTAAGAAGTGTGACTCGTGCTGTTAGAAGATGTCTCTAAACAAGCATCCTGTTTGAAAAAAATTCATATTAAGAAAAAAAATATATATATATATATATATATATATATATATATATATATATATATATATATTTTTTTTTTTTTTTTTAAATAGGAATTTTTTCAAATATGACTTTTTTTACATTTTTACACACACACACACACACACATATATATATATATATTTTTTTTTTTAAATGTTTTTTAAAATGTAATTTTGTTCAACATGTGATGTGCTTTTTATACTTATGTAATTAGTTATATTATATATTATATAGTGTTATATTATATTGCACCTTACAAATCTGCATTTTTAAATATGGAAGGCTTTTAAGTGGATCAAGATGTGACAGCCAGTGAGAGGTGTTTGGTATATTTAAATAGCTTTAGAATATTGTCATGTGATTCTGATGAAGTTTCTGGTGTCAGAAACAAAAGCGCTAAATCCATTTAATTTTTATGTTTCAAGTGATTATTAAAGTACTTTATTTTGTTGACTGGGAGGCCTTTATTGGTACTGGACAGCAACTGAAGTGATTTTGTTTATTAGTTTCTTTTGCACTTTCAGTATTTCACCTTAGTTACTAGTAGGATCTTAAGAAGCCTAGTCCTACATTCCCATGGTAGTTTAGCCCATGTATTTTGCATATGAGTAACCCAGAGATGCATCAAACAAGGATATATAGGGAACATTACATGTTTTCCTTATCCGTGAGGGACAGGGGTACTAAACTAGAGGTGAATTTATAGATGTTAAGTTGTCTCTTTCGCCTTCACTCTTGCTGGTTGGGTTTGGAGCCGATCCTCTGCTCCGACTCAGCCATCTACTAAAGCTCGAGAGCTATTTACTGGCTCGAGGCCTCCCCATATCCCACAATGCTTGGCGCTAGATACCCAGATCTCGTTTGCCGCTTCAGCTACGAGGTTGCATTTTTACTTGGCTCAGGTCGTATTAATCTTTTTTGGTCTTATTAGCTTAAAATCTACCTTTGTATTTTTCTTATATATAGTTAGTCTTTCCCTTTTAGTATAATTAGACTGTGGATCCCCTAGTTTGTCCCACTCGTGAAACTTGTTTTTTGTTACAGACTTTCTACCCCCCCCCCTTGTTTCTTCTCTTTAGTGGCTAACCCCACCCTTTTTTGTACCTAATAGGAGTAGTGTTTAGCCTTGTAATATTTGTATATATATTTATTAGGGGATAGTTTTTGTTAAGTGTGGTGTGATAGTTTTTGTTCTTATTATTGTTAGTTTAACTGGTGCGGGTGTGTGACTGTTCCTGTGTGCCTTGTTTAAGCACTAGTTTAATATTCTCTCTTTGGTATCCCCTTGCCAGTATGTCCAAGGATACCAAAGTTTCAGGCTTTAAGAAGTGTGACTCGTGCTGTCAGAAGATGTCTCTGACGGACGGTCACACTTCTTGTGTTTATTGCTTGGGTTCCCTACACCTGCAGGACTCCTGCTTGGTCTGTCACGCCTTGCCTTTAGCCCGGGAGTCCTGCAGGAGCGTAGGAACAAGCTTATTTTGAGAGGCTTACTTAAGCCAGAGGGATCCCTGGAGAAGCCTCAGTCGGGGAAATCTTTAAAGCCCGCCAAGCCGTCGGCTCCCAGTTCGGAGCTGTCGCCGGGCAGAGCATCTGTCTTCTCTTCGGTTCCAGCTGGAACCAACATCTCTGGACCTCAATCAGCCCCGGCTTTAGTGTCGGAACCGTCTTTGTACCGAAAACGTTCTAGGTCTCCTTCCCTAGAATCGGTTTGTTCGGCTCCGAGGTCACCATTGCTTCCGTCTGAACGAAGCCATAGGTCCCACTCTTCTTGGTCTTCCAGGCTATCCGATCATGACTTGGAGAGGGTGGTCAGTAAACTCCTTTAATCGCAGGCCCTGGCCAAAATGTTAACCAACCTTTCTCAACAGACTGTGGCTGTCCCTGTGTCTTCAGCAGTTACGTGTCCGACTCCCCCTTTGTGTTAGAAGCCGGAGCTGGTTGGAGCTCGAATCTTGGAAACGTCGGAGCCGATACCACACCTTTCGGCTCCTTCGTTGGCTCCAATCTCTTCATTGGTTCCTTCCTTGGAGGGATCTGGGCGCTGGGACTCCCTCGTCGGCTCCGAGGGGGCGAGTGGCATCGGACCCTTGTCTGACCCCGTTCTCCCTCTCGGGGCTTCGGTGCAGGTGAGCTCGGCTCCAACATCGGCCTCGGAGCCGTCGCTCTCGGTGCCGGGAGGGGTTCACGTCTCTTCAGAGCGGGGACCTTCTGCTCTGCCTGATAGGGGCGCCTTCGAGGTCATGAGGAGCGTGCTGACTCCTGAGTCGGCTCCTCGATCGGCCCCATCTGCTCCTCCCCCATAGTGCCTGCATCGGTCTCTGCCCACCCTTCTGACCCCAAGCGTGGAGAACAGACGCTCCAGGTCGCCCCATTGAGCATATCTTCCTCTTTCAAGGCCTCCCCTGATCATTCAGAGGAGCCACCTCAGAAGAGAAAATGTAAGAGGAAACATGTCGACTCCCCCGAGTCAGTCACGTCTGATACCGACTTGGAGGATTCGGAAAGGTCCCCAAGATCCCCCTCTGAGGATCTCTTTTTCAGACATCCTAGAGATCCTTAAGCAGAGGGGGAACTGGACTGCCATTAACCCTTCCGAGGATGAGATGGTATACCTGGACGCGTTTGGTTCTCGCCCTTCCACCTCCTGGGTATCTCCACCCTTCGACCCGCTGATGGAAGTAGCGGCTCGAAAGGCGTGGTCATCCCCGGACACAGTGCAACCAACTCCCCGCAGGCCCACTAAGTTCATTACAGCTCCACTCAACAAACTATTTTTGACAAAAAGTGTCCCCGTTGATGCCATGGTGGTTGCAGCAGCCACGAAGAAGGAGTTGGCTGACCCTTCAGTGCCTGTCCATCCACCTAATAAAGAGTCTAGGACAATGGACAGGTACGGGAAGTGGATGTTTTCCTCAGCGACTTTTTCCATGCGGTCGCTGAATTATCTGTGCCACTTCACCCACCTTCAAAGGGATCTTCTCAAGGAACTGGGTGATACCCTTCAGGATCCTTCAGCTGCGGGGGCTCAAGATAAGATTAACTCCCAGCTGGCGACCCTTAACTCAATCGTCAACTCCTCCATGCGGCTCATTTCTTATGCAGCCGATGGGGCGAGTAGGGCCACAGGTACAGGTGTGGCTTTGAGAAGACATGCCTGGATGTGGTTATGTAACTTTGCTGACCCCTTTAAGGCGTCCTTCAATGGTTCGGCTCTGTTTGGACCACAGGTGAAGGATACCCTTACCAGGTGTGAGCAGGAAGGCAAGACTCTCTCTGCCATGGGAGTCTGTTTTTCTACTCCCTCTAGACTATACCCTAAAGGTCAGAAGAGTGGGAAAATGTGGTTTCGGAAACCCCAGGGAGTCGTGCTTGACACACACTGAGTTTCCCTCCAGGGGCAGGGGTGGGAACAATAATAGACGCCGCCCGAGGGGCAGAGGGGGTCCGCAAAATCAGGGTAGCAGAGAATCTTTCTCTGACAAACCTTTTCAGCACCCCTGAGGGGCTGCCCGACTGTCCACCTTCGGAGGCAGACTGGGGAAGATAGTCACTGTACCCAGAAGCCTGGCAACTCCTCACACAAGACAAATGAGTACGGTCTATCACATCCGAAAGTTACAAAATCCCCTTTGTCCACACCCCTGTACAAACAACCAAGTCCCTTCCAGATGTTCCACCCGGTCTAAGGGAACAAGCAGTGCCAGAAATTTCAAAACTGCTAGAAAAACGGGCCATCCAGCCAGTCCCAGCAGATCAGCAAGGATCCGGAATTTACTCAAAGTTCTTTTTGGTACCAAAAAAGACAGGGGACTGGAGACCCATTTTGGATCTCAGCAGGTTAAACAAATCTGTTCAAAGAACGAAGTTCCGGATGGTCACGCTTCAGTCCATTCTACCCTTTTTTGGTCAGGACAGTTGGATGTGCTCCATAGACCTTCAGGATACGTACTACCATATCAAAATGCAAAGGAGCTCCAGAAGGTTTCTCCGCTTCCGGCTGGGAGCCAGTCACTATCAATTCAGAGCCCTGTCCTTTGGTCTCACCAGGGCCCCAGGGTGTTCACCAAATGCATGGCAGTGGTTACGGCTCACCTGAGATGGCGAGGATTCCAGGTGTTTCCATATCTAGACGACTGGCTCCTTACTGCTTCCACCAAGCATCAGCTACTGCGAGCCAGGGATTATACCATCCAAACTTGCTCCGAGCTAGGTATCTCAATAAATTTCAAAAAGTCTGCATTGTCGCCTTGTCAGTCTATAACCTTTATAGGCGCAAGATTAAATACAAAAATCTGTCTGCAAAACTTCCTCTAGACAGAGTGTCAGACATTCGCCGACATGTGCAGGTTTTACTACAGTGCAAAAGGATTCAGGCCAGATTTGTACTAAAAACGTTGGGTCTCATGGCAGCAGCAATCATACTAGTTCCCCTGGCTCGTTTTCACATGCAGATTCTTCAGTGGATGCTTTTTACCCAATGGTCTTTTCAACAATTTCCGATGTCTCACAAGATAATAATCACTCAGTCATGCAAAGACCACCTGGCGTGGTGTATGGTCTCCCCTCTAGTACTCCAGGGCAGACCGTTTGTTCTTCCTCCTCCTGTTGCCACAGTGACCACGGATGCCTCCCTGATCGGGTGGGGGGGCATTTTCAGGGCAGGACTGTCCAGGGCACTTGGCAACCTCTAGAGTACCACCTGCACATAAACGTCTTGGAGATGAGAGCAGTGCTTTTAGCGTTGCAAGCTCTTCAGGACTCTCTACCCACCGGGACTATTGCAATTCAAGCAGACAATATGTCTGTAGTGTGGTACATCAACAAGCAGGGCAGAACCAAGTCCTATCCCTTATGTCGAGAAGCACTTAGACTCTGGCAGTGGGCGATCTCCTCTCAACGGTTTCTGATAGCAACGCACTTCCCCGGGAAGTTCAACGTCATAGTGGACAGGCTAAGCAGAGCTATTCTCATGCCTCACGAGTGGTCTCTCAGTCAGTAGTGGACAAAATTTTCCGCAGATGGGGTCAACCTTGCTGCGACCTTTTCGCAACTCCTCTCAACAGCAAGTGCGAAGATTTCTTCACTCTCTTCCCCCTTCCCGGGCACTCCCCCAGAGACGCTCTAGTTCACGATTGGCCCCGGGGCCTTCTCTATGCATTCCCACCCTTTCCCCTAATTCCCAAACTAATTCAGAAGGCAACCGCATTGAGATCCAGGATGATTCTCATTGCCCCTTACTGGCCTCGACAAATTTGGTTCCCATTCCTGCATCGTCACCTACTGGAGCAGCCTTGGAATCTGGACCCAGTGCCAGACCTCTTGGTCCATCAGTCGGGTGGGCTGCACCAATCTCTTCAGTCTCTCAACCTCACAGCTTGGTTGCTCCACTTGCAACCTTAGCCAGGCTTCCACATGTTTCTCAGCCGGTGCGTGAAATCATCCTTTCTTCGCACAAATCTACCACCAGGAAGACTTATGCTAGTAAGTGGAAACATTTCTCTTTCTGGGCAGAGGCTAGGAATATAGACCCTTTTACAGCCCCTGTCCATCACGTTCTAGATTTTTTAGCAGAACTCTTTCAAGCTGGTTCCTCGTCTGCCACCATTAGGGTCCAATTAGCTGCTATCGCAAATTTCCACGCTGGCCTGTCAGAAACCAGCATCATGTCCCACAAACTTTGTAAGGCCTTTCTTAAAGGGACAGTTTTGCTTAGGCCCCCGGTCAGAGATCCCCCGCCTCCGTGGGACTTAAACTTGATATTAGCTTCCTTGATTCTTCCCCCTTTTGAACCTGCGGCTTCCTGTTCCTTAAAATTGCTCTCCTGGAAGACTCTCTTTTTAGTAGCCATCACCTCAGCTAGGAGAGTTTCGGAACTTCAAGCCCTCTGTAGTCATCCTCCTTACCTTGTGTTTCATAAGGATAGAGTTTCACTCAGGACTAATCCTTCATTTCTGCCCAAGATACCTTCTGAAACAAACCTGAATCAGGCAATTGATCTACCTGTCTTTTTTCCTAACTATTCGAACAAAGCTGAACAAAAGTTACACCAATTGGACGTTCATAGGCAATTATGTTTTTATTTGGATAGGACCAAGCAAACAAGGAAATCAGACCAACTCTTCCTGTCCTATGCTGAGGGCAAACAGGGCCTGCCAGTTTCTAAAGTAACCTTATCCAGGTGGTTGTCCTCTATTATTACTTTGATTTATCAGCTGAGACATAAAGAACTCCCTACTAAACCCAAAGGTCATTCCACCAGAGCTTTAGCTACTTCAGTAGCTTTTCAAGCAAGACTACCTATGGAATCTATTTGTGCCGCAGCCACTTGGGCCACTTCTCATACTTTCATCTCACATTATAAGTTGGATATGGCCTCTAGGAGTAGAGCTGCTTTTGGTTCCACTGTGCTCAAGAGTCTGTTCCGATGAGCCACCCAGGACTAAGGTGCTAGGGACGCTGTCCCAACCAGCAAGAATGAAGGCGAGAGAGACAACTTAACATTAAGAAGTTATGTACCTACCATAACGTTCCATGTTAGTTGTCTTCTTCTCACCTTCTTTCTTGCATCCCACCCTCCACCCCCCTATCCTGGACAGACCAAGAAGAGTCCCTTTTTGAGGCCTTCTTCCTCTGGCTGAGTCTTATCTTGGTTACGTCCTCCTCTGTCTTAGTACTGTAGGAAAACCTTGCAGTATGGACAGGTGTCCTTGTATTTTCTATGGTGTTAGCTGTGCCAAACGAGATCTGGGTATCTAGCACCAAGCATTGTGGGATATGGGGAGGCCTCGAGCCAGTAAATAGCTCTCAAGCTTTAGTAGATGGCCGAGTCGGAGCCGAGGATCGGCTCCGAACCCAACCAGCAAGAAAGAAGGCGAGAAGAAGACAACTAACATGGAACGTTATGGTAGGTACATAACTTCTTATTATCCATTAATCTGTCCAAGTTATGTGTGGCGAATGTACAGCATTTGTTCAAATGACATTTGAACTGAGTTAGGGAAGTAGTTTGCTTTATATGGAATGGAAGACTGTTCCATAGAAGTGGTATTCTTTGTGATATTAACCTATCCCTCTAGCATGTTCTATTTATTTTGCAACGTTGATTTACAGAGTTACTGGTACAGTTTGAGTTTAGATTACAATCATATTTCTTATTTCTAAATGTATAAAAGAGTTATGCAATGCAACAGTCAATGAACTCGTGCTTACAGTTTGGTCGGGATTGGTATTTAAGTCTAGAAAAGCAGTAGTTAATTTACTTCTGCTTTCATGATTTCATTACAAAACCCTATAGTGTACAAAGTCTCGTGTACCTATAACCATACTATGTCAGTACTATATTGTATTTGAAACACTACCATATGAGTTCATTGAGAGATTCCCGAAAGATGTTAAGATGATTCTTCAATTTTATTGCAAATGATTTGTCTTATGAGTCTGATCAACACTCTGATGGGATTAGAGTTGCACAATTTTTTTACAGCTACGGGGAACATGGAGTCTCTATGATGATTATTTTAATTTGTAAGTACTATGTTATATGTTCATACTATGTTTTGATTAGAATGTTGAAGGCGTTTCTAGATTGCATCTTTCAAAAATGGGTACTTGTGTATTATCGCAACCGCAATTTCCAATGTGCTGGAGTTTCTTCTTTTTTACTCAAACAACAACAAGGGAATGTAATCAGGAAGGGTAGACTGTGAAAAACTCTTCTGGGATGTTGGTGGTGGCTTTGTAAAATGAGTAGCGGTTCAAAGTTAAGGATTTGTGGCTAGCGTGCTTGAAAGACGTCAAGCATTGAATTCAGCGAGCGATCACAGTGGCTGCATGTGTATATGTACGGTGGCCTGAAAGGAGTGTGGGCAGTCACAGCGTTTGATGTTAGACCCACACACACACACACACACACTCACTCATACTTCCAACGGATTAGCTGCTTTTGAGCACGCTAGCCACAAATCGTAACATGTGCAAAACCTTACTCGTTTTACAAACACACCACGAAGATCGTGTTTTAATAGTCTACCCTTCCCGATTACTTTGTAAGAAGTTAGATAGGGTACTGCTTTTCTTTGCTTTCCTGATGCTTTCTGTTCTCAGGGCAAAGGCTGAGAAAAAGGAACGTGGAATGCATTTTAAAGTGGAATAGGAAACTTGCTTAACTGACATCTTCAGATGCTGGCAGTAAATGGGGAAATCTATTTTTCAAACCTTATTTTTTCAGCAGTTGAAGTGAGAAACCTTCCTAAAAACAAGAACACATTAAAGAAAACATGTCTCTGAGGTTTTGTCATACTTCATTGGTCCCAGTTGACACAAGGCGAAGGAACCAGCATTAGCGCAAAAATGTGGTTGCGGTAATACGCAAGTACCCAAAAATGTTTGTGATTGTAGGGCATTTGTTTGGTTCATATAGCTTACTGTGTACTATTTTGAGTTGAGAGTACCAAGGATGTTTACAGTTCTCAAAAACAAAAAAAATCTGATAAACCAAATACACAAAACAAACAAGAGCCAGAGGTGATGCCAACACATGATTTAATGAATTAGCGCTTTTGCCCCGATAAGAGCCAGAGGTGATGCCAACACATGATTTAATGAATTAGCGCTTTTGCCCCGATAACATGCTGGGACTTCATCAGATAGTTCAACAACCAACCAAAATATCTAATTTATCTAAAACTATAGAACTGTCACATGACAGAATATATTTACAGTTCTAACCAGCTTATATTTTTTAACACTAGACAATTATGTGCTTTATTTGTATGGCTTGCTGCAAATTTATTTGTAAGTTTGATCTGGTTTCTTCAGTTTTTTTTTTCTATATGTCAGTATTGGTGAAGTATATAGAAGGCTTTTAAACAGATATGTTCTACCTGTTACTTGCATTTCTTGTTCTTTTAGGTATTATATATATATTAAGCTGGCAACCTTTTAATATAATGTTCTCGCAAGCAGTTGCTAAGAACTTTACTGAGTGAAGGAAGTGGAGACCAGTAAAGGACAAAATATGTATATCCAATGTTCTGTTTTTATTTCATGTGTACTTGTTTGTATCATGTTTTAAATGTATTTTTTTAATTTCTGATACAAGGTATAAGACCAAAAAGTATATTTTTGTGTCTAATACTGGAACATAATCAGCTTCTGGTGTCTGTGGGCTTGTTAGCTTAGCCAGAATGGTAGGGGGAAATTGAAATCCTGAAGACTGGTTGCTTTTTTTTTACAGGGCAACAATATTTGTGGCCTGAAAGCACTGCACTTAGATTGCCCTCCCCTATAATTCAGAATTAAAGCATAGGAACACTGACTACCTCCTTCAATCATATAATTTAGATTTTGTTAACCTAATCAGTCCACAAATTTGTTAAAGCAATGGTAAAAGGCCCTTCTAAAAACTGGCCTCCACTTCCTTAAACTCACTTCCACAATACTGAAATTAATTGATTTCACAAAATTTAAACAAAAACTAACAACATTTAAGAGAAATACAAATGATCTTGTTTTCATAATATATACCTAAGATACTGACCAAACAATGTAACAACCTGTGGAAATGTTTCTTCACCAGTTTAGTTACCCCCTCCTCTACTCCTTCTACTGTTCTATACTGTATTATATTATCACTGTGTTATACTGCTGTATTTGTACGATACAGTTAGTGTGTGCCATAACTGCTTATTTGGCCCAGGTTTTGGCTGAAAGTGTCTGAGGACCAGCTCATTAACCTAGTGAACAAAATAAGTAAGTAATAATGAACAACTGTAGTTTTACTTAGACATCCCTTTAGTGTGCATAAGAAGCTCAACTGTTTGCAGTGGAAAGGAATAATGAATATATAGGTGGGTTAAAATTAGGTGTAGTAAAATCTATATTATAACATAGTAGAGTTTATTTTTCTCACCCGCATGCTGGTTTCCACTTTTGCCCACTTTCCCAAATCCTCAGGAAATGAATTAAAATAACATGGAGGGGTGGGGATCATCTTTTTTTTGATGGCTAATCATATGTCTGAGCTGTTAGACCAGCTAAAATAGTGATTTCAGTCTGTGTATACCCATTTTGTTTTGTGATGTCCTGGGAAGCTTCTAGTCTTTGCCAGAGATTGCACAGGCATTATTATCCCCCCAACAATCTCCCATAGAGCAGGAGACCTGCTTGTCAGCTGTTCATCCTCTGTCCCCCACCACCCCCGCTAGCCCTACCAGAAGCCCAAGGTAGCTCCTGAAGTCAGGTTGCTGGCAGTACAGGTGGATGCCTTGCCTCTCTGCCATTGTGATGGCACCATAAGGTAATATAGTTCATAAGCCCCCTCCCTGCCATTTGGCCCACGCTTTCCCCATCATTGGGGAATGTTTCAGCTAAAAGGGGCCATCATACAGATAGCCATCAGAGGTGGTTTGAGGGTGTTCTTCTTAAGCCCTGCATCTACCCTAGTGAACACACTCATTTGAGTGATAAAAGAACTCATGATGGCATGAGAGCAAAGAAAGTATTCAGTCTTGATCTTTCTTAATCTCTCTGCAGTATTTGATGTTGTGAATCAAGAGATCCTAAATGAATGCTTGAGTACTCTGTTGTCTATCTTGATAAGGCTTTGGATCGATTTGTTCTCCTCCTCCATCCATAGTTAGCATTATGTTGCCTGTGATACATTCCTCTGGCTATCTGCTAGAGTGTGGTGTGCCTGAAGTTTCTTTCTATCTCCTTTATTTCTTACAGTGTGTATGTTGCCTCTAAGGGAGGCTGCTGTAAGAAGGTAATTTCTTATGAGTGTTGTGCTGATGGCATTCAACTTCACTTCTTTTCTGTGGAAAATGTACCTGATTTTTCATCCTTGTAAAATTGCTTGGATTCCAGCATACATCGATTAGGTGATGTATAACTGACTGAAATTCAGCCCAGCTAGGACCAATGCAATGTTGATTCATTCTTATCTTCCTGTATACTCACCATTGATTATCTGTGGTGGAAACCAGCTGAAATTCATATCATACATTCCGTATCATTTCATTGTTTTAATGAAAAATCTGACATTTTGGGATCAATATTTGGCTAACATGAAAACATGTATATACCATTTTCAGACTTTGGTAAATTCCATAGTATTTTTCCATCTTGACTGTTGCAGTGCTGTCTACCTAACATTTTTGGATAGTGCAAAATTCCACTGCAAGGTTGTTGGCTAGTACTGTGCTGCCTGCCATTAACAAACAGATGTGTATTTAAGATCCTTATTCTCACCTTCAGTGGCCTACATGATCCGTCTCTTGCTTATTTGAAAGATTTACTGAGGCTCTGTGTCTTCAACACTGCTGTAGTCATTAGCTGCAGAGTTACAGGCTGCCCCATGGACTTTGTTAGAGATAAGATGTAGGATTTCTTTTGTGGGTCTTACTGTAGTACTTTGAATCCAGACAGCTTTTGTGATTCAGGCTGGTGAGGTGGAGGCTTGTTTTAGGAGGTCGCTAGAGTTAATCTTTTAGGACTGTTTACTTGCACCTAGGACATTAACTTTTTGATTTGCTCAGTTCCTTGATTCTGTTTTGGTTCATTTTATATTTGAGCTTAGTACTGCACGTTTAAGGAAAAGCTATTTGTTTTAATAATATACTGTTTGTTTTGTCTTCTCTTAATCTGTACATGCCTAGGTTCAAGAACTGTTCTTTAAATAAATGTGTATATATATATATATATATATATATAAGGATGATTGGGTGGATTTCTCATTTCTAAGCTCACACTGCTTAAGGAGTCATTCAAAGCCAAAAATTAGGAAAATGTTTTTTTTATTTTTTTCTTGGTAAGTATAGGTATGAAAATTCTCCTCTTCACTTTCCTGCAAAGCATCACTGATATATAATGGCTTTCTCCATGAGTAGACTGGCCCATTCATTCATTTTCCATGGGTACGAAGTCATCATGGAGGGCTGTCTTCAGGTAACTATCAAAAGTTTTTTTTGTTTTGATCCTATCCTTCAGTGCAAGACCTTTGTTGCATTCATACTTTCATACGTGCATAGACTCCAGTTACTTCTCTTGGCAAGGACTGCACATTTGTTACTAGCACAAGGTCCCTTACCCTGACTCCCACTAGGTGACATAGATATCTTGTGACAAGCCATGGCAGACAACACTACTGCCTTCCCGCCAGGATGTGTGACCAGGGATTGGCATCTTCAATTCCTTCCATCCTCAGCAGCCTTCTCCAGCTCCCAAGCTGCTAGTCAAACTTGAGTTGTTTTGGATGTTATTGCTTTATCCATATGACAATGCTTCATTATAGTACTTAGAATGCAGAATGTATATGTATGATTAAAGGAACATGTTTATGTCACTTAAAACTCTCTACTTTTCTAACTTAAGTTTGTCTGAAGCAGCTGTTTTCATGACTCATACGTTTTACAGAAACTCCAGCAATTTTTTTCCCACTTATCATGTCAGCTTCAAATTTGTATCACATTGCCAACATTTGTTTACATTCATGAAACAGATGACAGAGTAAGTTTCCTCATCTACGCACCCACAAGTACTTGTTTGTTGGAGAATGTGCCATGTCATATCATGCTGGGGAGACATTTATTGAGATAAAAAATACTGAAAAGGCAGACCTTGCATCTGACCACATCACACTGCATTTTAAGATACATTGACCTACTAATTACTGCTGTTCTGCAAACCATCATGTTCTTGTAATTAAAATAATTGCCTTAGTCCTGATGGGTCTGCTAAGTACATCTTCAGTGAAACCACTGAATACTAAACGGCTAGCATCCTGAGAAATGCTAGGAAGCATGTCACACTGCAGCGACTACTTTATTAAAAACAGTCTTAATCTTTCACATTTATTACTGTTAATTCTTTAATTATGCATAGATTATTTCGTAAGTGCTGTTATATACCTTGTGCTGTGTTGTACTGTTAGATTAAAGTACCCAAACTAATAAAAGAAAATAGTACATTTTCACTTAGTCTCATTGTTAAAAACAGAGAATGAAAATGGCTGACTTAAAATTGCTGTGTATGTTTATTCAGGGTATATAAAGTAAGATCACAGAAAATGGTAGTGACACTTTTATTTTATGAATGCTAAAGTTTACTGATAGTTTATAAGTAAGACTTTGCATGTAGTAGGTTTCATATACTGTGTGGCAAACAGAATAAAATATTTTATATAAAATTATTCTGTAATAAAAATAGAAAGAAAAAGAAAAATCAGGGCAGGATTTGCTCAGAGAATAGCAAAAGTTGGTAACACCTAGTGCTGACCTTTAAAACATGAGCCGACATAGGCATTTGCTGGAACACCATGAAACAGCTAAAGAATTACACTGGTCAGACGTTCAGAGAGGTGTGTTTGTATACGAGTCTTAATCATAGTCTTCTTAACCTCAAGTATTGCAGCCTTGCTGTCAGCTGCTTAATTTAATTCTAAAACTCAATGTGAATCTAGAAATTATGAAAAAGAAAATTACAAAAATACAATAGAACAGTGAATATTAACGGTCACTGTTGTCTAAAGTTGTTTTAGTTTTTTTTTTTTTTTTTGCAGAAGGGCAAGTCTTCCCCAGTACTCCCACTATATATATATATATATATATATATATATATATATATATATTTTTTTTTTTTTTTAACACCAAGATTGCCATATGTCTCGGACTTGATATATGTAAGTCTTCATTTTCACACATTCACTCTTGTTTTGGGGCTTATACTATAGAATCTCATTATTACAAAGGTTTACCATTGGTTTCTGCCTTAGTGGATGGTGAGGGGTCCAAAAGACATGTACTTCCAGCATCCAGTGTGGAGTTTTTTGAGTATGGCCACTGCCCATTTCCAGCCCAATCTTCTATTGCATGCCCATATCCATCTGGGTCCTGGGTAGTGGCAGTCTGAGTCAGTTGGACATAGCTTGATGGCAGCAGTTGAGACTGAGGAGTGCTGCTGCTAGGCCTTCTTGTAAGTCCAGCAAGGCTGGATAGTGCAAATTGAGAATGGTCCACTAGATCCTTCTGCTCCATAGACCAAGTATTCAAGTGGTTGTTTGAGGTATATTGGGACCTGTCATTGCAGGTCAGCCATGCATTCTAAATAATGTTACCTACTGTAGGTCTGGCCATTGCTAATTCCTTCACTAGAAGACATATCCCCAACAGCAGTGCTGTTTCACCCATCAGTCAGTATGTGGCATGTACAGCACCATACACATCATTTATGAGCACACTGGTATGAGTGTTGATTTACCTTCCTTTCTGCCTTCTTTGACCTGAAAACCATTGCCTCACAGATGGACAAAGAAAATGAGTCCTTCCCTGCATCATACAGCTTTCCACTTTATAAGCCCTTATTCTGAGAAATGCTGAGGCTTGTGAAGTTCACCATGGCCTGGCCTCTGTGTCCTGGTCCCAACCATTCGTCCCTCAGAAATGCCTAAATGAGCATTTGTGGGTAGGAGACAGAAAAGTCTTAGGTTATATCCCCTCCAGAGGAGACTGTCCTCAAAGATGTCATGTATTCAGCCTAAGAACACTCGCACTCTGCTTTAGTGGCTCCAAAGAATGGGCTGTCCTCTCGAAGCCCTTGGCTAACTGGGTTGAAATCCTGACCAGGCAAACTTGGATGGGTCACCTCTATTAGCTGCTTCATTCTGGCATAGGACCCAGAGGGTAAAGCATTTTGCAACCTTGCTGCCTGATAGGGAGTCAGAAGCATTTGATGTTGTAGGCAAGAATCCAGCTGAAAAGGTACAGTTGGGTGTGTTGGGCTTATGATAGATGGTAAAAGTTTGGTTGGTTAGGTAGGCAGCAAATGCTGGCACTTTTACCTTTCCAAAAAATAGCTTGGATTCTAAATAGCAGGGTTTGATTTATAGACTCAAAGGCACATTTCAGGTTGATGAAAAGACCTCCTGCTTGCTGTCCTTTATCCATAGCCTCAAAGATAACTTTAGTAACAGTGAATAGTGCTGTTTTTGTACTCAGGAAGGATCTAGTTAAGACTGTCTTCCATAGTTGATATCCTTATGGTTTCTGCAGTTCTGACTGTGCAGATGCTATAGTTAAGGTACAGAGGACAAAAGGTCCCTGAACAGGAGGATGTGGCTCCTTCAGGAGGAGGAGTTCCAAGATGGCTGCACACTGATCAATAGCTTATCTTCAGCTTTCCCAGTGTGAAAACAGAAACTGAGAAACTGCAGACAGAGATATTGTCAACCTGAGTGAAATTAATTTACTGGCTAGTAAGTACACTGCCTGGATATCTGCTAAGAAGAATCAGAGTTTGAAAGAAAATCAGAAAGTGTGAAGAGAAAACACTGACTGGGAAGAATCCTGCAGCTGTTCAGCAAAAAGCAGTACAATGTTCAACTTTGGCACAAGATATGGTTTCCAGTAATCTAGAGGAAAAAATAAATCAAATGTGCTCAGAGCTGGTTAAAACAAAAGAAACACTGAAGGAGTTTATCAACCCAAATAACAAAAGGCTGGAAAATGGAAGAAGCTTTAAATGGATTTTCAGATGATCTGATAAAAGTGCAAACATCAGAGGTCAAAATAACAAAAAGGCTGGCTGAGTATGAGACTGCTCAAGAAGAGAGGCTTCAAAAAAATGGTAGAATTAGTGGACAAAGCACATAGGAAAGCTCTGAAATGTTCTGCAGTAACAGAGAAACTAGAAGAAACAGACTGTATTTCATGTAGGCACAGATAAGCAACTGGACTGGTACTCAACAACAAGAACTGTTAATTAAAAGGGCAACACTATGTGTACACTCCAAATATGTCCACGAAAAAGCATCCAGAACCGTTATTAGAAAATACACAACCTACCAGCAGAAAAGAGTTGATTCTGACAAAACTGTGGCAGAAGGACAATTAAAAGGTGGAGACAGTAGAGTGTGGAAAATGATTATTCACTGTACATCAGGCAGAAGAGAAACAAATATATTCCAGTAATTAGGGAGTGTTGAGAGGTAGGTGTGAGATTCAAGCTGCTATATCCAACTGCCTTCAGCATATTTTTTTTTTTCTGGAGGATAAAAGTCATTCTTTGATGCAGGACAGGCTAAGCAGGAAATGGAAAAGTTTGTCCAAAAAAAAAAAAATAACCCTCAAGCAGAAGGTGCTCTGTTTCTCATTCATCTGAAATAAAACACATGGAGAGACTTTGCCAGTGAAACCGTTTCCACTGTCCCGAAGGAAAATGCTTGAGAGACAGAGAAAAATACATGAGTTGACCAGAAAAATCATGAGCATAGTGGAATTGAACCAGAAGTTGGGGGATGGAGATGAACATAGGTTCATAGGTAGGTACTAGGCTATCTGCCCAAAGGCATTTATAAGCCTAGCCGGAATGTGTTGGCTTGAGCCGCTCCCTTAGATTAGTTCCCTGTGCTTCTGTCCAGCACCGCCATTGAAGTGATCCCTGGGGTAAACTTTCTGTTTCCCATCCACTCGTCAAGGTTTCTCTTGAAGAGGGTTAGTGAAGGGCTCTGCCTAATGTAGATTGGAATCTTGTTCCAGAGCATGGGAAGTCTCTGGGACAGGAATCCATCCCTCCAGCATATCCTGTTTATTATTGTGGTGAGGTTTAGATCCCTGGAGCATGTGGCTCGAGGGGATATGGTTTTCTTTAGGTGGAGCATGTCCATCAATTCTGGGTTGGACATGGCCTTGTATGTCAGGCAGAGATCACCTGTGAGTAGGCAGTATGCAACTCAGTACAGCTGGAGTTTCTTCACTCGAGCTACATAGGGCATCTGCTTGAGGCCAGTGATCCTCTTGGTGAGGTATTTCTGTGGTCTTTCCAGTTGTTGCAGGTGTCTTGGAAGGTACATCCCAAATGGGGCATTCTACTCTATGATGGGTCTGATGAGTGATGTATATACGGGCCCAATGACCTCTTTCGATCTGGATGCAAACCCTTTTGTGATTAGGTGGGCCACATAGAAGGATTTTTTAACCTCTTTGGCAATGTGATTATCAAAGGAGAGGTTACTATCTACTTGGGTCCCCAGATCCCTTATTACTTCTCCTGTATTTAGGGGGCTACCACCTATGTGGTAGTTTGTGGGTACTTTGTTTTTTTCCAAAGGGGATGGCTAGGCACTTTTTGGCATTTAGCTTGAGGCCATGGTTTTGACACCAGGTATCTTTCTCAGTGAGACCCTTTTGGAGGATGTCTGTGTCAGCTGGAGTGTCAATTATAGCCCCTAGTTTGTAGTCGTCTGTGAACTTGGTCAACCATAGTCCTTCTGTGCTTGCCTGTACCTCTGAGAAGTATATGCCAAACAGGAGGGGTCCTAGGACTGAGCCCTGGGGAACGCCACTTGTAACTGGTTTAGAGTCTGACCTAGCTCCCACAACTCTTACCATGTGGGTTCTGTTCATGTGCCAGTTGGCAACCCATCTCATGACGTAGGGGTTTATGTTCAGGCTGGTGAGCTTGTCTACAATACCTGAGTGGGGAATGGTGTTGAATCGCCTTTGAGAGGTCTAGGTAAGCTGTGTGGGCCATCTTTCCCTCGTCTAAAGCCTTGGTAACTTTCTCAAAGAAGCCCACCAGGTTTAGGAGGCATGCTCTGCCCTTAAGAAAGCTGAACTGGGTAGCGTCCAGTGTTTGGAGGTTTCCAATGTCTCTGTTAATGAGATCCATGATGTTGTGCTCCATAGCTTTGCAGACCAAGCTAGTCAAGCTTATAGGGTGATAGTTCCTGTGGTCCGTTGTGGCTCCACCTTTGTGGAGTGGAATAACAGTTGTTGTGCTCCACTCTGTGGGCACGTTGCCTGTGGAAATGCTGAGTTTAAACAATGTGTTTATGTGAGGGGTTAGTTTATCTTTGAGCTCATGTAGGACGCAGCCTGCGACACCATCCGGTCCCATTGATGTCCCACTAAAGATTCAGTGTTTACAGTTCTGAGTTGTCTGGTAAAGACTGGACTGGTTCCAGAGATTTCTGTCTCTTTGAAACTGGTCAGTACCCTGAGTTCTTTGGTTGTATTGGAACTGGAGTCCTCCCAGGGCCATATCTGCCCTGTTGGCTCTGAGGGTAGGGATCAACTCCAATTGTTTCTGAGCCACTTTGGATCATCGGCACTGTTTAGTTCAGCTCTGACTTATGTTTCGGGGGCGGTTTCCTCAGAGCTGGGAGATGACCTCTGTTCCGAGGCAGTCTATCTCAGATCCAGACTCCTTCCCCTCTGGGGGAGGTCCAGTCTTCAAGGCGATGGAGAGGGCCTTGACTGTTACAGTGAGTCTTACCCCTTCGGAGCAGACACAGTTCTCATGCCCAATTATTCGACCAGTCTCTCAACTGGGACAGCAAGTGCCGAAACCTCAGGAATCTCGGATACAAATTCTGTCATCTTCTTCATAGGTTTATAGATTAGTACTAGCCTAGCTGCTCTTTAGGATCATTTTTAAGCCTAGCCAATTACCACATGTGAGAATCAAACCTTGCACCTTGTGTCAATAAGGTAAACACCTTAACCATTACGCCAGTCTCCCACCCCTTCTGATACCTCTCCAGACAATCCCCCTGAAGAGGTTCCTCAGAAGAAGTGGAAGAGGAAGCACTTAGATTCCCCCAGGAATCAGTCACAGAAGGCACTGATTTTGATGAAGGGGAAGGGTCCCCCAAAATCACCCCCCGATGATGTCTCCTTCGGAGACATCCTAGAAATCTTGAAACAGAGGGGTGGCTGGAAGTCCCAAAACCATTCCCCGGAGGAATCGGTTTACCTGCAACTTTTGGCACTTGCCCATCTACCTCTTAGATGATTCTGCCTGCTGGCAAACTCATTCAGCTGATTTCCCAGCAGGCATTGAAGGCTCCAGATAACACTAAACCCATCCCCAAGAGAAATGACAAAATTTTATCTGCTCCCGAAGATAAGGAATGTTGGGCTAAAGGTTTAGCAGTAGATGCCATGGTCTTAGTAGCCACCATGAAAATGGAACTCGCTGAGGATAGTTCATCTATCCAGCCACCAAACAGAGATTCTCGGGTGATGGATAGATTTGAGAAGCGAGTTTATGCTTCATTGGCCTTCACGTTAAGGTATCTGAATTTCCTGGCACATTTCACCAGACTTCAAAAGATCTGATCAAGGAGTTGTCAGATACCCTGGTGGGATCTGTTACTGAGGAAGTCCAAGAGAAGGTTGCTTCCCAATTGCCAAACTCGTCCATGAGGCTCATTGCAGAGGCAGCTAAAGGGACCTCCAGAGCAGCAGGTTCAGACATAGCCATAAGGAGACATGCCTGGATGCACCTGTTTGAGTTTGCAGAACCATTTAAGTCTTCATTCGTCAGTGCACCTTTTGACGGATCATCTTTGTGTGGCCCAAAAGTAAGAGAGACTTTATCTGGGTGTGAGAAGGATGGTAAGACCCTTTCTGCTGTGGGCATAGGTTTTTCCACCCCCCTACTTCCAAAGATCCTTTTCTAAAAATCAGGGGAGTGGTGGAAAGGTGTGGTTCAAAAAATCCCAAGGGCCTTTCCAGGACACGTGTGGAGGCAGTTCTCCCAGGGGCAGAGGGGCGAACCACAATGGAAGACACCACCCACTCAGCAGAGGTGATCTGCAGAACCAGGGCTTCAAGAACTCTTCCCATGGAAGCCCTATTGTCTTGTTCTAGAGGCAGTCAGGGGATGCTTATCCTTGCACCAAAATACATGGCTAAATATAACCAAAGATTCTTGGGTGCACCAGGTCATACCCAGAGGTTATACCATATCCTTTTCCCATTTTCCCCAGTATGCAAAAAAATCCCCAACGTTCCACCCAGTCAGAGGGAACCAGCAGTTCTAGAAATTCAAAAACTGCTAGACAAGAGAGTCATCCAAGAAGTCCCACCAGACCAGAGAGGATCCAGAATTTACTCAAGATTCTTTTTAGTGCCAAAAAAGACAGGGTACTGGAGACCAATTTTGGATCTCAGTGTGTTGAACAAATCAGTTCAACAAATGAAATTCCAGATGGTCACGGTACAGTGCATTCTTCTGTTTTTAGGAAAAGATGACTGGATGTGCTCGCTAGATCTTCAGGATGTGTATTACCACATAAAAATGGAAAATCGCTCCAGAAGGTTCCTCCACTTCTGTCTGTAAGCCAGTCATTACCGATTCTACACATTACTCTTTGGTCTCACCACAGCCCCTAGAGTGTTCACCAAATGTATGGTAGCAGTAGCAGCTCACTTGAGACTTCATGGATTCTGGGTGTTTCCCTGCTTGAACAACTGGTTCATTACCGCTCCATCCAGGCATCGATTCATGCAAGCAAGGGACTATGTTCTCCAAACCTGTGCATAATGAGGGACAACTATCAGTCAAGAAAAATCCAACTGTCTCCAACTCAGATTTTGGAGTTTGTAGGGGTAGTGCTGAATATGAATACACCCATAGCATCCCTCCCCCCAGTGAGACTTCAAAAAATTATAGCCCAGGTTAAAAAAATAATAGACAGCAAGAAAGTTCCCATTTGCCTAGTTTTGCAGGCCCTAGGTTCTGCGGCAACAACAATTACCTTAGTTCCCCTAACCAGATATCACATGAGAATTGTACAATGGCTACTAGGTTCTCAATGGTCAATACTGTATCAATCCATGTTGCATTAGATTCTGATCACCAATCATTGCAGAAAGGATCTAGCTTGGTGGGCCCACTCCAAGGAAATTCTTCTGGGTCACCCCTTCATCCTTCCAGAGCCCAAGGCCATAGTGGTCATTGAAGCCTCTCAGATGGGATGGGGTGGGGAGTGGTATTTTCTGTGCAAGACTGTCCAAGGCACTTGGTCTCCTACACAGGTCAACTTGCATATCAGTGTTCTAGAATTAAGAGCGGTGCTGTTAGCATTTCAAGCCTTTCAATCTGCTCTTCCTGTGGGAGCAATTGTGATTCACACAGATGTCAGTGGTTTGGTACATCAGCAAACAGGGAGGAGCCAAGTCTTATCCACTTTGTTGAGAAGCACTCAAAGTGTGACAGTGGGAGATGTCTTCCAACCGCTTTCTGATAGCAATGCACATTCCAGGGAGTTTCAGTGTGATAGCAGACAAACTGAGCAGATGTGTTCTTCAGCCTCACAAGTGGTCTCTCAATCCAAAAGTGACAGAAAGATATTCCGTCAATGGGGCGAACATTGCTGTGACTTGTTCGCCTCACTCCTAAACAAGTGCAGCAACTACTTTACCCTGATTCCTGCTCCAAGAAAGTAACCAAGAGACATTCTTCTCCACACTTGGCCCACCGGACTCCTATATGCCTTTTCCCAGATACCTCTAATCCCAAAATACTTACAGAAAGCACTTGGGTTGAAGAGCACAGTGATCCTCATTGCTCCATTTTGGCCTCTATAGATATGATTCCCCTTTCTTTGGCCTTATCTAATTCATTGACCATAGACGCTGGACCCAGCTCCAGACCTTCTGTCCCACCCAGATGGGCTAGTTCACCTGGACATTCTGAACCTCAAGCTGACAACATGGTTCCTCCAGTTCCAGTAGTGGCCAGGCATTTCAGTCTTTCATCCCCAGTGTGCCCAATTCTACTAACTTCTCATAAACTTCGCACACAGAAATTATACAATAGTAAATGGAGAAGATTTACTATTTGGGCTCATGAAAGGGATATTGATTCCTTTTCCACTTCTGTTGATAATCTAGAATTCTTAGCTTGTCTTTTCAATGATGGAGCTTCTCCAGCTACTATTAGAATACAGCTAGCAGCAATTTCAAATTTCCATGATGGTTTGGAAGAACATTCATTGGCTTCTCATAGACTCTGTAAATCATTTCTAAAAGGGACACTTTTGCTGAAACCTCCTTTCAGAGTTCCTACGCCACCCTGTGACCGAAATCCAGTGCTGCAAACTATTTTACATTCTCCCTTCGAGCCTTCTGCAGACTGTGATCTGAAATATGTGTCATGGAAAACATTGCTTTTGGTAGCAATAACCTCTGCTAGAAGAACATCTGAAATTCAGGCCTTATCATGTAAACCACCTTACCTGATTTTTCATAAATATAGTCTCTCCTTACGAACAAATCCCACCTTCCTTCCAAAAGTGGTAATATTAATCAAATGATTAATTTACTGGTATTCTTTCCAAATTTTTCAAATAGAGGCAAATACTGTCTGGATTTGCTAGATGTTCACAGACAATTACGTTTTTACCTTCATAGGGCAAAAGACATGAGAAAATCTGACCAACTGTTTGTCTCCTTTTCAAGTACTAATTTTGGTAAACCAGGCAGCAAAGTGACTTTGGCCAGATGGCTCAAGGATTGCATTGCCTTTTTCTTTGACAGAGAATATTACCTTACCCAAGCCTGTTAAAGCACGTTCTACAAGACCTGTCACTACTTCAGCAGTTTTTCAATCTAGAGCTTCAATGGATGATATATGTGCAGTAGCTACTTGGGCTTCTCCCTATACCTTTATTACTCATTATAAATTGGTTTTGGTCCCTAGGGGAAGAGCATCTTTTTGTTCAGTAGTGCTCAGGAATATCCTTCCATGAATCCGCCCATGTTCCAAGGTAGCTGGGGACTCTTTCCCTTACGTCAAGGATAAAATGAAAATTGACAACAGCAGATAAAGAAGTTATGTACTTACCATAACGTTCCATCTGTGTTGTCCATTTTCATTTATCCTTGACTCCCCTCCATCCAACTCCCAGCCTTTGAAGGTTTTTTTTGGTGGAACGGATAATATACATAGGTCTTGTAGTACTCTTTAAGGCATGGCTTCCATTGAGGTTTCTTTATCTATCACTCTATTTCTAATGTGCAAACTCAATCGGAGGTATTTGGGTGAGAGGGATTATGGGTAGAGGTGAAGCTCAAGAGTTTTTGGTCAGTGCGAACTGTAGTAACGGCCAAGTTGGTTTCGATAACTGAATCAAACCCATACATGAAGGAGAGATGAAAATGGACAACACAGATGGAACGTTGTGGTAAGTACATCCTATATGTCTTCTTTGTATGTAACCTTGCTGAGGGGAATGAGAAAAATGTAACATATGTATTCCAGTGATCTCAAAAATCATCTTGAAGTTATGGCCTTCCTGCCGAGAAAAATATAATGGAAATGAGTAAATCTCTGTTCATTTGTTTTAGTTATAAAGGCTTTCACTCATAGAGTCATACAGCAAGATTACATCCAAAGAAGACAGTGTCATCTTGAAAATATTTCAAAGCAAAGTATAGATACTCTAGATGCCATGATTCCTATGCTACAGAACATAAATGAGGAATTCATTTCCTATGGATGGCATATATGAGCAACGTCTTCATGGTAATGACATTACTTGTATCATGAAAATTGCAAATTTTGAGTCCAGACTATGCTTGGGTAGTCTATTTGTACTGCTTATAAGTTCAAAGCACGTGGTCTGAACAGAAGAAATAGCTTCAGTTAAGGAACTGGTGGAAGTTTACAGGGCAGTAAAAGCCTTTCTGGTCAATTGTAGCCAGTCCAATTTCAGATTACCAACATTTCTACTAATTTAAAAAGAGAATTCACATTTGCGAATGGGCCTTTTGATATAATCTGCAGCTACTAGTAGCTCATGTCTCTGGACTACAAAATCAATTAAGCAGGAAAGTAATTTTTTTCTCATGAATGTCAAGTCAAAGTAAACTTTATTGTCATTCAGATTATACAGCTTGTGCATCACTGAACAAAATGTTATTACTCCTTCTCAAAGTGGGAGCATTTTCACATAAAAAGTTTGTATTACATCAGCTACTACTGACATGACACTTTTTATTGTCTTAGACTCTTAACTATACATAAAAATTGCACAGAAAGGAGACATTTTTGCGGAAATCATTATTGCACATTTAGGATTCCAAAAAAGAGAAGAACTGTCCCCAATGAAGAAAGTGACAAAATCCAAAAGATAATTTTTGAGGCAATACCAAAACGGTGAAGAGCACTTTATTGACAAATCTATACAAATTTTATTTTTTTATAGATTTGTCAATAAAGTGTTCAGGGTTTTGGTGTTGCCTCAAAGTTTTTTTTTTTTTTTTTTTTTTTGATTTTGGCACATTTAGGATTGCTGTAATCATTACTGAACATTTAGGATTGCATAAGAATATGAATTAAGAGAACCCCAGTTGGATTGTTGCATACCTGAATGTTAATTAAATCCAGAACATTTTTCCTTCCAGTTACATAAAGTAGGTCTTTCATAACTGAATACATTTGCTGCTGACTACAGTCTTCTCAGAACTTTTTGCTCTCTTACACCTTCTGAAATATGTGGAAGATTGATGTATTCTCCCTTCTTTGAAGCTAGAGTTTGATGTATGCTTTTCATACTGTTCTTTTAGTTCATAAATGTTTCAAAGCAAATCAAGGCCAGTCTGATTTTGATAGCTTCCTTTTGTCCAATGCAACTTTGGTTTTCATTTTTAATGTGCTGATTTATCATCCACCATGGCCATTCCTTTCTGCAGGTTATTGCTGACCCAGCAGGAGGTCAATTTACAATACCTCGTTCTCAAATGTATGGACCTGCCAGCACAGAAGCTACAGTTTTTATTCCTGGTCAGAATTCCTTTTTCTTTAAAAGCTATTTAACATTTTAAAACGGACTCAAAGGTTTAAATACAAGAAATATTGCACACAAAACCAGAGGGCATATGTAGCCTAGACTGTGAAACTTCTGTGTGTGTTACATTGCCCTATACCAAGATTCCTAGAGTATTTAAACTTGCACATCTGTTTCAAATTTGCCTTACTTTTAAATTGAATTCTGTGTTTCTGCAGTTATTCCTGCCTCCTAACTGTGCTATAGCTAACAACTCATCCTTATATTAAAAGCCTTTTGTGAAGGAGACCCTCCCTTATGTTTTTCCTCTCGGGGGTGGGGGGGGCTGGGGGGGTCTGAACTGTGTATTATGGAGAAAATAACTTTACCTCCCATCGAGCAAGAAGATTCGGCAGAGATTAAAATACATCTCATAGAAGTTGATGTTTTTGTTACTTTTACTTGTGACAGAAGAATTTAAAAGTTATAAGCTCTCTTGTGTAAACCACTTTCTTAGTGTTCTGTAATGAAAATCTGTCACCGAGAACAAATCCATTTTTCTTGCAATAACTAGTTTGTGCATTGACTTTTAATCAGTGATTCATTTAGCTGTATGCTTTAGAAGCAATAAAAATGACACAGAGTACCACATGTGTCTGCAGTGTTTTCAAACAGCTGATTTTTTTTTACAGGAAAGACTTTCATTCTTAGAAGGCATAATTATTTGTATCCGTAAAAATGGAAGTAAGCCTACCAGTAAATAAGTGGATTCTTTCTAAACGGTTGGCACATTGTATGGTCTTTTGCCATTACAAATGCAGTAAACATGTTTCAAGCACAATAAAAGCTCATTATATTGATAACAGGTTCATCAGCAGCACATTTCAGGAATGCTGATGATTGGTATGTGTTAAATGCTGCCACATGATCTGGGCCACACCTTAAGAAAACACTGTGAGTGGGATGCACAGTTTTTTGGATTGTGTCAGCGGGAGCACATTTCAAAGGTAGGGTATTTTTGAATTCTGTATGCGTCCTCCTTGAGTGATTATTTTAATTCACTTGCTAACTGCTTTGCCTAAGACTCCTTTACTCTGTGACCATGTCACAGTGGCAGGGGCGAAACCATAATTGATATGAGCAATATAAATAGCTAGAATAATATGGAATGTTTTGGGAAGGTGGAAGGAAACCAGAGTACCCAGAGGACTACCATGTAGACATACAAAGAACACAAAACAGTGATGTAAGGTCAGGATTGACCCCCCCCCCCCAGACCCTGAAACTATGAAGCAGATATATGAACCACTGAGCTTCGGGGCTTCTACCCATACCCATGGTCTGGTGATATTGTCTGTAAAATTTCCCACATGTTGTGACTTAATGATAAAGTAACCATTTTCAAAGAAAATAATTTAGTTGTATGTAAGAATGCTTACCATTATCTGTAGATCTTTGAGGACTGGTAACATCAAGAGTACCCTCTCTGTACCCATGATAAATTTTGCTGTGGTTTTCTTCTTACCGCATTGTACATTTACACAGTTAATTTATTGTTATAGTTATTTTTTTTCAGAGAGTCACATACAACAGTCACAAATCCTTGTGAGGAGTATGACACTTTGAGAACTGAAAAAAGCTTGTATGAGAGCCCAGTATATAGCCATGGTTCACAGGAATGACAGTGCAAGATCAGTGCTGGGCTTTGATAGGGACTGAGGCATAGCTAATGAAATGTCTGGCCATGAATGAAAATATAAGGTTAAAACCCAAACCTTAGGGTTTACTGATTTAATGACCACTCTTTGAAGATCTGTTTTTGTGATAAGAGTTCTTATAGACTACTCTATGTCATGCTACCCTACTGATGCCGTCCAAGACTTCTAAGAAGACAAATGTACAGGTCCAACTGTTATACTGTTGACATTTGGCAGTTTCCCCTTCTGGGGCCATTTGTTTCAAGTTTACTCTCACTTGTAGTGCAATCACAAAGAACAATTGTGCTGTTTATTTTCATAGATGGTGTCATCTTAGAGTTCTTATGCCTGTCAATAGAGAGGGGGTTACTCAGACATACAGACTGTGCAGAGCTTTTGGGATAGACCCAGACTTCTGTCCTTAGAGAAGCTGTATATATAATCTGGCTCTGTCTTAAACAATGGATCTGATGTTGTCCTTTTCATTCTTCCTCACTGCTGGGTCCCTGATCCGACATTGGATCCGACTCGGATGAATTTGCAAGACTTATGATCCAAGTCTTGAGCTCTTCCCTCTCCCATAGTGTTTCATACCTTATCTAACCTCCCCAGATATTGTTTGCCGCCATCACGTCCAGATGTGGTTCTGAGTCTCAGTGTTTCCTAGGCCTCAGATAAGTATTTAGTTAACTTTAAAATCTGTAAATTTTGACAGCTTTCTATAAACGACTTTTGTTATCTGTTAACTTTAGATGTTAAGTTGTCCATCTCGCCTTCATTCTTGCTGGATGGGTTCGGAGCCGATCCTCGGCTCCGACTCGGCCACTCTAAAAGCTCGAGAGTTGGTTCCACCGGCTCGAGGCTCCCCTTATATCCCACAATGCTAGGCGGTAATACCCCAGATCTCGTTTGCCGCTACAGTGATCGAGGTGTGTTGTTTCTACCGGCTTCAGGTCAGTTCATTTAGATTAGTCTAATAGTTAATTTAAGCCCCTTTAATTTAGTTTTTACTCATTATTCCCTTAGTTAAGTGGATTTTGACCCTTTCCTACCTGTTTATCCACCCTTTTTTCCTCAAGAACTTATAAGTTCTTTCCTTAGGCCTTCGGGCCCTTCCATCCCCTTTAATAGTGGAGTGTATGTGTTTTTTTGTAGGGATTTAAAAAAAAAAAAAAAAGCTAAACTAACTTATTAGTTTAATTTTAGTTTAAACCTTAGTGGATAGTGTAATCGGTGTGTTTGTGTGGTGATTACACATTTTTTCTTGAAAATGTCTAAGGATTCAAAGGTCTCAGGCTTCAAGAAGTGTGACTCGTGCTGTCAGAAAATGTCTCTGACAGACGGTCACACTTCTTGTGTGTACTGCCTGGGACCTTTACACCTGCAGGACTCTTGTGCTGTATGCCATGGCTTCAGCCCTAGAGTCCTGCAGGAAAGAAAAAATAAGCTTATATTACGAGGCTTATTGAAACCTGAGGGTCCCCCGACTCTTTCTTCGGGCAAACCCTCCAAGCCTTCTAGGTCGTCGGCTCCAGCTTCTGAGTCGACACCTAAGGCTTCGAAGTCTGCTACAACCGGAGCCGATGAGACTCGAACTCTTATTTCTTCGGTTCCCTCGGATCCGTCCGGAGCCGAGGTGTTGGAAATCACTGAGTCAGCTCCGATAAGATTATCGGAACCGACAACTAAGAAAAGGTCTAGGTCACCGTCTCTTGGCTCCGTTCATTCGGCTCCAGCATCTCCCTTGCTGTCTGAACGGAGCCATAGATCTCACTCCTCTAGGTCGTCGAGACTTTGGGACCATGACCTTCAGAGAGTAGTGAGTCGACTTCTTAAGTCCGAGGCACTGGCCCAAATGCTTCAGAGCCCGACTCAGCAGTTGATGCTTAATCCTATTTCTCAAAATGTTCCTCCTCCGACTCCTTTGAGTTCGGAGCTGGGGCGTTTCGGACCTGAGACTGGGGCAGCGTCGGAGCCGATACAATTGTCTTCGGCACCGTCGTCTGCTCCGTTTTCTTCATTGGAGGAATCTCGGCGCCGGACTTCCCTCGTTGGCTCCGAGGGGGTGAGTGGCATCGGACCCTTGTCCGACTCCGCTCTCCCTCTCGGTGCTTCGGCGCTGGTGAGTTCGGCTCCGACATCGGCCTCGGAGCCATCACTGTCGGTGCCGAGGGAGGTTTTCAGCTTTTCGGAGCGGAGACCTCTGGCTCTGCCTGACAGGGGTGCTTTCGAGGTCATGCGGAATGTGTTGGAACCTGGTTCAACTCCACAGTCGGCTCCGCCCGCCCCTCCCTCCTCCGTGCCTCAGGTAATTTCTACTCACTCCCTCATCCCAGACCGCAGAAAGCCAGCTCCTCAAGAATCCCCTGTGGGGATCTCATCCTCTTCCTAGGCCTCTCCTGAATTGGCAGGAGAGCCCCCTAGGAAGAGAAAGTGCAAGAGGAAGCACATAGACTCACCTGAGTCTGTCACCTCTGACACGGATTTAGAGGATTCTGAAGGTTCCCCCTCTGAAGATGTCTCCTTTGCAGACATCCTGGAGATCTTAAAACAGAGGGGGAATTGGCCAGCCCTTAACCCTTCGGAGGATGAATCTGTGTATCTTGAGGCGTTCGGCTCTCGCCCTTCCACCTCCTGGGTGTCCCCCCCCCCCCTTTGACCCCCTTATGCAGGTGGTAGCAAAAAAGGCTTGGACGGCTCCTGACTCTGTGGACCCCACCCCCAGGAGACCTTCAAAGTTTATTACAGCACCAGCAGACAAACAATTTTTGACTAAAGGAGTTTCTGTGGATGCTATGGTGGTAGCTGCTGCCACCAAGAAGGAACTAGCTGCTCCTTCAGTGCCTGTCCATCTCCCTAACAAGGAATCTAGGTCTATGGACAGGTACAGGAAGCAGATGTTTTTGTCAGCGACCTTTTCAATGCGTTCGCTGAACTACCTCTGTCATTTCACTCGTCTTCAAAGAGACTTGATCAAGGAAGCGAGTGAGATGTTAAAGGATCCAACAGCTGCGGGTTTTCAGGATAAGATGAACGCTCAGCTGGCAACCCTCAATTCGATAGCTAACTCCTCCATGCGCCTTCTTTCATATGCGGCTGATGGAGCGAGCAGAGCCGCAGGTACAGGTGTGGCCTTACGCCGGCATGCCTGGATGTGGCTATGCAATTTTGCGGACCCCTTTAAGATGTCTTTCACTAATTCCCCGTTTGATGGATCGTCCCTTTTTGGTCCTCAAGTGAAAGAAACCCTGACAAGGTGCGAGACGGATGGCAAAACTCTTTCTGCCGTCGGAGTCCGTTTTTCTACTCCTTCTAGGCCTTACCCCAAGGGCCAGAAAAGTGGAAAGATGTGGTTCCGCAAGCAATCTCAAGGGGCTTTGCCTGACGCACAGAGTCGGTTCCCCTCTAGAAGCAGAGGGGGGAACAATAATGGTAGACGTCGCAGAACCAGGGCAATCGAGAAACTTTTTCCGATAAGCCCTTTCAGCATCCCTGAGGTGTTGCCCGACTGTCCACCTTTGGAGGCAGTCGGGGGAAGATTATCACTGTACCCAGAAGTCTGGCGATCTCTAACTCAAGACAAGTGGGTACAGTCCATCATTTCCGAAGGCTATTCCATTCCGTTCTTTCGCATTCCAAATCAATCAAAAAAGTCCCTTCCAGATGTTCCACCCGCTCAAAGGGATCAAGCAGTGTTAGAAATATCAAAGTTGCTTGCAAAAAGAGCCATTCAGCCAGTTCCAGCAGACCAGCAAGGATCCGGGATCTACTCCAAATTCTTTTTGGTTCCAAAGAAAACAGGGGACTGGAGGCCCATTTTGGATCTCAGCATCTTGAACAAGTCTGTCAAGAAAACAAGATTTCGGATGATCACGTTGCAATCCATCCTACCCCTATTGGGAAAGGAAAACTGGATGTGCTCTATAGACCTCCAGGATGTGTACTATCATATAAAAATGAATAGATGCTCCAGGAGATTCCTCTGCTTCAGGCTGGGAACCAGTCACTTTCAATTCAGAGCCCTGCCCTTTGGACTCACCACAGCCCCCCGGGTGTTTACCAAATGCATGGCAGTGGTTGCCTCTCACCTGAGACGTCAAGGATTCCAGGTGTTTCCATACTTAGACGACTGGCTCCTTACAGCTCCCACCAAGCATCTTCTACTACTTGCCAGAGACTACACTTTTCGCATATTTCGAAAGCTAGGTATCTCAATAAATTGCGAAAAGTCTGTTTTGTCACCTTGTCGTGCTATTACCTTCATAGGCGCAAATCTAGACACAGTCAGCATGTCTGCGAGACTCACAGACCAAAGGATAGCAGACATACACAAACTAGTCTCTCTTCTTTTCCACAGCAACAGAATCAAAGTCAGATTAGTCCTAAAAGTACTGGGGATTATGGCAGCTGCTATCCCTCTACTTCTATTAGCCAGATTTCACATGAGAATCTTACAATGGATGCTCTTCACACAGTGGTCATACCAACAACTTCCGATGTCCCACACCATTGTGATAACGCAAGCATGCAGGAATCATCTTCTTTGGTGGATTTCTTCCCCCCAGCTCTTCTTAGGAAGACCTTTTGTCCCTCCCCCTCCGGTTGCTACTCTGACAACGGACGCCTCCCTGATCGGGTGGGGGGGGCATTATCAGGGCAGGACAGTCCAGGGCATATGGCAACCTTACGAACGCCACTTGCATATAAATGTTCTAGAGATGAGAGCAGTGCTTTTAGCGTTGCAAGCCCTTCAAGACTCTCTTCCGATGGGAACGATAGCAATCCAGACGGACAACATGTCTGTAGTGTGGTATATCAACAAACAAGGCGGAACCAGATCCTACCCCCTATGTCGAGAGGCACTCAGACTGTGGCAATGGGCGATTTCTTCTCAGCGGTTTCTGATAGCAACGCACATCCCCGGGAAGTCCAATCTCATTGCGGACAAATTGAGCAGAGCTATTCTCATGCCTCACGAGTGGTCTCTGAAAAATTCAGTCTTGGAAAAAGTTTTTCTGAAGTGGGGCCAGCCTTGCTGTGACCTTTTTGCTACTCCCCAAAACAGCAAGTGCAAAGATTATTTCACCCTCTTTCCTCTACCAGGCCATCCCAGCAGAGACGCTCTTGTCCAAGTTTGGCCCCGGGGACTTCTGTATGCATTTCCTCCCTTCCCACTAATTTCTCAAGTGATACAGAAAGCCATCGCTCAGAAAGCTTCCTTGATCCTCATTGCCCCTTACTGGCCTCGACAGGTTTGGTTCCCCTTTCTGCACCATTTTCTGTTGGAGCAACCCTGGCATCTGGACCTAGTTGCAGATCTTTTGATCCATCAGTCAGGTCAGTTACATCGCTCCCTCCCCTCTCTGAACCTCACCGCTTGGTTCCTCCAATTCCAACCCTAGCCAGGCTTCCTCTAATATCTCACTCAGTTCGAGATATTTTAATAGCTTCCCATAAATCCTCCACTCGGAAGATTTATCTTAGTAAGTGGAAACGTTTCTCCTATTGGGCACAAGGAAGGGACATAGATCCTTTCACTGCTCCCATTCAATCGGTCCTTGATTTCTTAGCTGAACTATTCCATGCAGGTTCGTCTCCTTCTACTCTTAAGGTTCAATTGGCAGCTATTTCTAACTTTCATGTTGGAATCTCAGATTCTGCCATCATGTCTCACAAGCTTTGCAAAGCTTTTTTGAAGGGAGTTTTTCTTCTCAAGCCTCCTATCAGAAATCCTCCTCCTTCTTGGGACCTTAACTTAGTTCTCACATCTTTGATTCTTCCCCCTTTTGAACCTGCAGCTTCGGGTTCAATGAAATTGCTATCCTGGAAGACACTCTTTTTGGTAGCCATTACTTCGGCTAGAAGAGTCTCGGAGCTTCATGCACTCTGCAGTCGATGCCCTTATCTTTTGTTTCATAAGGATAGGGTATCCTTACGGACCAACCCATCCTTCTTACCCAAAGTAGCCTCTCAGGCAAACCTAAATCAAAACATTGACCTTCCTGTGTTTTCCTAACTATTCTAACAGGTCTGAACAAAAATTACATTGGCTAGATGTTCATCGACAATTAAGGTATTATTTGGATAGGACCAAACAGACCAGAAAGGCTGACCAACTGTTTGTTTCTTATGCAGAAGGCAGAAAGGGCCTTCCAGTTTCGAAAGTATCACTCTCCAGATGGCTTACATCCTTGATTTCTTTTGTGTATGAGATTAGGCATCAAAAGTTACCAAACAAACCTAAGGCTCATTCAACTAGAGCTTTGGCTACTTCTATAGCTTTCCAAGACAGGCTGCCTATTGATACGATTTGTGCGGCAGCTACATGGGCTACTCCTCACACTTTCATTTCTCATTATAAGTTGGACTTAGCTTCTAGACACAGAGCTAACTTTGGTTCCACTGTACTCAAGAGTCTATTCAGATAGGCCACCCGGGACAAGGTGCTAGGGACGCGGTCCCATCCAGCAAGAATGAAGGCGAGATGGACAACTTAACATATAGAAGTTATGTTCTTACCATAACGTTCCATGTTAGTTGTCTTCTTCTCGCCTTCTTTCTTGCGTCCCACCCTCCTTCCCCCTAGCCTGGACAGACCTAGAGGAGTTTGATTGTGACCTTTTTTTCCTACCACCTCTATTTGTATATGTATATACTGTGTTATGTATATATTCCCTCATCAGGTTGTAGGTCACCTTCCTTCTGTCATTTTATAGAGGTGGGTTTCCCCTTTCCAGTGTTTCTGGATTTTTTTTATCCTGGCTGGGCCTAGCTTACAAACGAGATCTGAGGTATTACCGCCTAGCATTGTGGGATATAAGGGGAGCCTCGAGCCGGTGGAACCAACTCTCGAGCTTTTAGAGTGGCTGAGTCGGAGCCGAGGATCGGCAATGAACACATCCAGCAAGAAAGAAGGCGAGAAGAAGACAACTAACATGGAACGTTATGGTAAGAACATAACTTCTATTTTTACAATTGTTCTCCTCCCCTCCTTATAGTTGTTTCTTACAGGTGCCTCTGGAACTTTCTGTTAGTTCTCTTCAAAAAAAAAAAAAAAAAGGATCCTTTTGCCCACCCAGTATCTTTAAATCTATAGGACTGCTTCCCTCTGGGGACGATTGCATTTCACACAGACAACATGTCGGTAGTCTGGTACATCAGCAAACAAGGAGGAACCCGATCTCTTTATGCAGAGAGCCCATGAAAGTTTGGGAGTGGACAATCTCTTCAGGCCACTTTCTGATTGCAAAACACACACTGTGGAAAAGCAATGCTCTAGCAGACAGACTCAGCAGATCCATTTCCCTATGAGTGGACCCTCAATCCATCTGTAGTGAACAAGATTTACAGCTGTTGGGACAGACCTTTTTACTTCTCTGAACAACAAGTGCAACAAATATTTTGCTCTGATTCCCCCTGAAGGGGGAGTCACCGAGGGATGCTGTAGCCCATGATTGACCCCTGGGTCACCTTTATGCTTACCTCTCTCTTCCATTGATTCCGAAATGTTTACAGAAAGCCAGCAGGTTGAAGAGCTCTGTAATCCTCATTGCCACCTTTTGGCCTTATCAGGTGTGATTCCCCTTCCTATGGTCTCACTTCAAGTATCCCCCATGGATACTACATCCCAGTCAGGATTTCTTCTCTCACCCATCAGAACACCAGCACACTAATCTCCACACCCTCAGACTGACAGCATGATTCTTCCACTTCCAATAATTGTAAGAAAGTCCAGGCTGGCTTCGCCAGCCTGTGACATCATTCTGGCTTCCCAGAAGGCCTCCACAAAACAGGTTGTAACAGTAAATTGAAAGGTTTTCCGTATGGGCCTCTAAGGAGAATATTGATCTCTTTTCATGGCCAGCCTCAGCTCCTCTCCTTTTTCTGAGTCCTCTTTTTCAAGTAGGAGCCAGTTTTTCTACTGTAAAACTGCAACTAGCTGCCATTTTGGATTTCCATACAGGATAGGTCTTCATCTCTTTTCTTATCAAGATTGTGTAAAGCTTTCATGAAGGGTATATTTTTACTCAGATCTCCAATAAAGGACTCTTTGCCCCCATGGGATCTGACTGTTGTCCTTCAGGGCCTTACTCAGACGCCATTTGAACCAGCTAGCAGTTATGACATGAAATCTTTCCTGGAAAGCTATCTTTCTGGTAGCCATCACTTCCGCTAAGAAAGTATTCAAACTTCAAGCTTTTTCTGTCAGATCTCCTTATATCATTTTCCATAAGGACAGGGTGTCCCTATGAATCAACCTTTCCTTTATGTCTAAGATTGCCACAGAAGCAAACATTAATTCAATTCCATTGCCATTTTTTCCCCAATTTTTTCTGATAAAGGAGAGTACATGTTGCACCTTCTCGATGCTCACAGCTAATTACTTTCTACCTTCACAGAAAAAAAAAATAGAATGCCTTATCAGTTGTTTGTTTCCTTCTCTTCAAATCATTTGGTTCAAGCAGTTTCTGGAATCAACTTGGCTAAATGGATTGCAAACTGTATTTATCTCATTTACTCCCAAAAGACTTTTGAATTGTCTCTACCTCCAAAAGCCCATTCTACCAGATCTATGGCCACTTCATCTAGAAATCTGTGAAATTTTCCTGATGAAATCTGTGCTGCACCCACTTGGTCTACGTCTCGTACCTTTGTCTCTCACTACAAATTGGACATTATTTCCAGAAGCAGGGCATCTTTTGATTTGACAGTGCTCCAGCATATCCTTCCTTGAGGGCCATCAAGGAGTTACGTAGCTGGGGACACTGACCCAGTAGTGAGGAAGAATCAAAATGACAACATCAGATTTAGGAGTTATGTACTTACCATAACTTGGCATCTGTGTTGTCCATTTTCATTCTTCCTCACATCCCTCCCATCCATCTCCCAGCGTGGTCTTTGGAGAAGTTACCTAGAGGTTTTACGCACCCCATAGGTTCATGGTTTGGGCCCTGATCTGTTTGTTCTGTTCTGTTTTACTAATATCCTTTATATAGGGCAGCTAGATCGATCTGGGGAGGGGGGTTAGAGAGAAGGTGTGATGCAGTATGGGAGAGGGAGATACTCGAGACTTGGATCACAAGTCTTGAAAATGCAGCTGAGTTGGATCATAACTCCTAATTAATGCTTCTGCTTCTTCATCTTCTTGGTTCTTAAGGGGGTGGAATAACTTGGATCTGTGACTTCACTGAGCATATCTGCTGTGTCTGATTTTATAGGGTGATTGTTTAAGGATGTTACTGGAAATGATGGTTGCTGTTTGACACATCATTGTCTGAGATCCATGCACAAGTGTCTTTTGATTCTTTGTTAGTGAATGCCACTTAATTACAATGTCACCATACCAAGATGTCAGCAGTGTTAGCAGCGGCCTTCAAAGAGAAGGATCTCCATTTGTTTCCTTATCTAGATGACTGGTTTCTGATGGCTCCACTGAGGGGGAATCCCTGGTAGTTATCCTAGATTGGATACTTCTATGGCTACAGTGCTTGGTGTGACCATAAACTGGAAGAACTTGAGTCTAATCTCATTTTAAAAGATTACCTTAACTTGCATAAAGCTGAACACACTCCATTGTTGACCACTCTTACTTGAGGAAGGGATACAGGAGGTCATGGGTTCATATCCTCAGTGAGGCCCCAGTGGTGTGTCTATGTTTAGTTGTTCCTTCTTCTTCCAGACTTGATGGACATGATGACTTTTGAAACATAATGAGGCAAGAGCACTGAGCAAGGCTTTTGTAGCCGAAACTGGTCTGATAATTTTTTGTGGGGTAATTCTTTTTGATTACCCCTGTGGTGTATTGTATTTTCCACATACATTGTGCTGGCCTGTTGATTTTTTACTTTAATAAGCTGATTCTTCCAATAGAACAAGGCAGTTTGGGATTACCCAATTTGAAGGGGCATTTCAGAGCTAGACAGTTAAGACTCTTATACATAGCACAAACAGAAGCCTATAATTCGAAGTGGAAAGAGATGATAATAAAACGGGGGAAGCTCAAGAAACAAGTAGAGACTGGGATTTTGGATGCAGATCCTTAACCAGAATAACTGTAACTATATACGGAATTATATTCATAAAGTAGCAGAAAATATTCTAAGAACTAAGCCAACATGGGAATGGAGAAAGATTCTACCGATAGGGATGACTGCAATTTGGGATACAGACAATAGGCAAGAGGGGGTTAGAATTTATTGGAGAAAACTGACAATACAACCATGGTATTTGGAGCAAATAGATAGGCAAATGTAATAGAATGAGAAGAGGCTAATAATTGATTTGGACTGCAGGCTAGAGATTCGCTTCACTATCGGTGGTTGATATCAGAGTGTAGGCAAAGAGAAAAACATAGGGAGATCCTTAGGGAAAGGCCAGCACTGGTAGAGTTTTTAGTAGAATCTAGAACAGAAGCTGCTGTTAAAAAAAGGAATAATTAATAGAGCATACAAAATATTGCATGGTAACTATAAGAATCAGTTAGAGGAGGTAAGAAAGGATTGGAAAGAGAGACTGGATAAGTAATTTCACAAAGAAACGTGTGGGGGGGGTATGTATGTCTTGCAAATATGCAACAAAGTCCAAAAGATTTACTATCTTCGCTTGGAAGTGTTTACACAGGTGTTTTTTATACCCCAGTAGACTCCAAAAATGTTTTCTTCAGGTAGACCACAAACGTTGGAGGTGTGATGGAGAAGAAGACGCAACTGACCGTATATTTTCTGGGAGTGTAATGAGTTGACAGACTTTGAGGATTCTTTGCAGACTACTCTGCCAGAAATACTGGATAAGCAAATTGGTATATCTAGGGAAATTATTTTTCTAAGATATAATATATACAGAATCAAAATTGCCTAGATATATAGTAAGGTCTTGATGAGTCTAATTATGGTGGCTGCCAAGAAAGTAATTACTAGAAAATGAAAATCAAAGTTTAAACCAGCTTTACTAGAAGTAGTGAATATAGTAACAGAGATAAAACAACTGGAAGTGGGATCTTTAGAAAAGGGTAGGAGCAAATTACATAGAAAAAAAATGGAAACTGTGGGAACAATACATGCAGAAGAGGAACGAGGTTTAAAAGAAGGCAAGATTTGAATGAGTTATGTAATATTTGACTGACAGTGACTTTATAGATTGCAAGTGATGTATGTCAATATGGTTTCTGATGTTTAAAGTTTGCAACTGAAGTTATGTCAATATGGTTTTGTTTTCATGTATATAAGTATTAATTACAAATAAAGGTTCCGCTGCCTTCCAAAGGTCCAACTCCAAAAACAAAACAAATATAAGAAAAATACAGGAAAGGACCACCACGAAATGTATCATGAACGAAGTTTATTCCATATAAATAAATAAGCGCTTTCACGTGCTGCCAGGGCACGCTTCCTCAGATTTCATTAAACTACTAAAATTCAAGTAATATATATTCCATCTATTTCAATTAAAACATTTGTCTAATCAGTTAATTAATCAGTTAAGCAGGGTTAACCCATTCTAGTATATTATGTAACTCTCTCTATACCATTTCAGTATAAATTAAATTCATTACAATATACCAGTATAGTTCTTCTAAAAAATAATCAAAATACTCAATCTAACAACTTGGGGAACTCAAATACAAGTTCTACATATGGCCAATCTAATGCTAAAATCCATGAGGCTTCAAGTACTGATAGTGTCCCTTTAAATGATAATAGTATCTCTCGTAATAACAGCATGAATGAAACAGTCACGTCATTGAGCGGAGGTTTTGAACTGAGTACCTCCGCTGTTGTAGCCACTCTTCCACCGAATCAGCAGGCGTCAACAGATCAAAATGAAGAAAACGCCATAGGTGCTAGAGCAAAGATTCCAGGTAGGAATCTGACACATTTTTTATTTTCCCCATGAAGTTTCGGGAAGTATCGAGAACCAGATCAAGCAGTCGGGGGTGGAGAAAACGGAAATTCTCAGGAGGGAACACAGAAACCAGACGACGAGCCAGGAATTAAATTTACTTGTTTCTAACTACTCGAGGTTTGAACTGAATTCTGCAGACTGTTCTCTTTTAAATAAAAGTTTATCCTTTATTCCGTCGCAAGGCAGCAGCCTTAGCGAGCTTTTAACTGATTTAAAATTGTTTGGACGTGCTGTCTCACTTAAACTAATGTTTAATAATGAAAGTAGGGCAGGTACACAGTAATTTAATAGATTTAAATGTAAGAGTGCATTCATACCGAGTCTTTCAGCTAATTTGGAATGTTTTATTAAAATGTGTGAGAAGGATTTTTATTCTTATTTTTTACATCAAACATGTAAATGTTTGTATTTTAATATGAGTAAGGAAGAACAACAATCTCTGTATTCTTTATCCAAAAATACTGAACTAACTGTGAAACCCGCTGATAAGGGAGGGGGTATAGTGCTGCTTGATATATCTGTTTATGTTGAAATAATGACAGAAATGTTGAATGATGTAAATACCTACACCAAGATTAATCAGGAAACCTTCGGTAAAATAGTTAGAAGGTATATGATCTATATGATCTGCTAATGTGCAAACAGATTACTGAGGAATTATATAACTATTTTTTAGTTGAATTTCCGTTAATTCCCTACATTAAAGGTCTACCTAAGGTCCATAAAAATATTCTTCCCCTCCCAATGCGACCCATAGTGGCAGGAGAAGGATGGGTGACAGAGAAAGTATCTATATATATATATATATATATATATATATATATATATATATATATACAGAGACTTTATTAGGACCATTGACAAGAAGTATACCCACTATTTTAAAAGACACATATCAGAACTAAATGGTATATTGGCACAGGAATTATCTTCTTCCTGTACTTTGGCAACTCCTGATATTAAGAATTTATTTACATCAATCCCGAATGACTATGGGATTGAGGCCATTAGAGATATTCTAAATTCAACAAATGGATTTAGTAATGAACAACAGATACTTATATGTACCCTATTGGATACCGTGCTGTCTAATAATGTTTTTATGTTCAATGATGTGTTATATGCACAAAAATGGGGTGTCGCTTTGGGCACCCCATGTGCAAACTCGTACGCAAATCTTGTAATGTACTATTGGGAGAAAACTTTTTTTTATTCAACAGTGCATTCTATTCACACGTACTTTTATATAAACGTTTTGTGGATGACATACTACTCTTTTGGGGGAGCAGTATGGATATGCTAGAGGCGTTCATAGAATACCTTGAGACAACTATGGATTTTTTGAGATTTACCTTGGAATCAACATATACAAAGATTGATTTTTTAGATATAACTATAATTAAAGATCCAAAGGGTTATCTGTCTACTTCTTTATATAGGAAGCCGTGTTGGAAGAATTCACTATTGCATTTCAATAGTATGCACCCTCGTTTTGTATTCTCCAATGTTGTTAAAAGTCAGTGCATAAGAATTACTAAGATTTGCAAGAATGATGTGGACATGCATGAACAACTGGATTATATGGAGAAATTGTTCCTAGAAAGAGGATATAATAGTATCATGGTAGATAGAATTAAGGGATCCATTTTAGATACACTGGATGGTGATGCAACTAGGAAAGGTATGAATTCAGTTGGTCATATAAAGTTTTCTGATAAAAAAAAAATTGTTGACAATAGAGTTGCATTTACAACTAGATACACCAATGACAATAAAAGAATAGTTGATATTATTAAGAGGAATTGGCATGTGTTAGCAATGGATCCTAATATATTGAAAATTGTAGGGGAAACACCTTTGTTTAGGTATAGAAATAGTAAGAATTTAAAGAGACTATGTACAGAACATACCTATATGGAACAGAACATGACTCTTGGAAAACGGATGCAATTAGGTACCTTTCCATGTAATAAATGTAGGATGTGTAACTATATTACAGATGAGCAATGTTTTGTCCATCCTGTACTAGACTATACGTTTATGCCTAGGTTTTATGCAACATGTGAAGACATGAATTTGATCTGTCTAGCGACCTGTATGAAATGCACATCCTTTTATGTAGGAATGACATCAAGGAAATTAAAAGATAGGATATATAATCATTTATATGATATTAGGAAGATGAATCAACAGAATGCACTAGTTAAACATATTGCAATTCATACGGATCATTGTTTTAAATTTAGGGTTTTACAGTTAGTTACTAATAATAGGAGGGGTGGAGACAAAATGAATTATTTAGAGTCAGAATTATGCTGGATCTTTAAACTACGAGCACATATAGATCCTGGTCTCAACCAGTTTGTCAGTATTAAACCCATACTTGCTGCTCGTATGTAGTTAGCTAGTCAATTAAATGAAATAAAAAGCTAGTGATTTTATAAGATTATTAATACACGTATGAAATGAGTATTTATTATGAATTTTATATTATATGAATTATACATGGGACATATTTTAATAATTATATATATATATATATATATATATATATATATATAGCTATTAAGAAATATATGTTATTTAAGTGTTTATTATTATTTCTTAGTATTTATCATTTATTGAATGGTTCATGCATGTATGTATATATATTTTTTTTTTATATTTTCTTATATTTATTCTTATACATTATACATTCTGTATATGCTTTAAGACTTCGTCTATGGCAGATGTATGAACATGATACTTGAAGTATATATATTTTTTAGAAGAACTATGCTGGTATATTGTAATGAATTTAATTTATACTGAAATGGTATAGAGAGTGTTACATAATATACTAGAATATACTAGAAGGGGTTAACCCTGCTTAATTGATTAATTAACTGATTAGACAAGTGTTTTAATTAAAATAGATGGAATATATATATATTACTTGAATTTTAGTAGTTTAATGAAATCTGAGGAAGCGTGCCCTGGCAGCACGTGAAAGTGCTTATTTATTTATATGGAATAAATTTCGTTCATGATACATTTCGTGGTGGTCTTTTCCTGTATTTTTCTTATATGTATATAAGTATATAAATGTATGATTGCCTACATCATATGTGATAATTTAATAAAGATGTTACTTGTTTAAAAAAAGAATATTCCTTTTAGGACCTGTAACATACATTTCAGACCCTTAGTTTATCTTATGCCATGGTAGGACTTTGAAAATCAGTGTGTGTTTACATTTGACATGGAAGGTGTGGCAGAGCACACTTAACATATAAATTAGTTTTCACACAGGTTTGCCACTGAAACAGTCCTAATTCAAACTAGTGGTACATTGAAATCACCATCACACTGTGAATTTTCTATTTCTGCTTCAGAATCTCGGGCAATTACAGAATCTTGGAAAATAGAGGTTCCATCATATGAGAGAGACAAGAAAAATGTGGAAGTATTTTTCTAGCATATGAAAGTGAAAGAAATAATGAATTGCTCTGGTCTGTCAGTCCTACTCCCTAGAACCACACTTGTGTTAAGGAGCCTTGAATGATGGCCTTCATATTCATAATGTCCTTCAAGGATGCATCTGCAGTCCTAACATATGGGTTGTCCTGCCTCAGGCAGCCCTTCGGTCGGCCGGATTCCAAAGTCTGGGTCTGGCCTCGGCTGATGTCACACTTCACCCGACGTCATAGCTGCTGTTTATTGGGTATAAAGGCATCAGCCGACGCCATTTTCCTCAGTCTTTCTTGCCGCGCGGTGCCCGAAGCAGAAGCTGTTCGCAAGTGCCGGTCGGTCAGATCCAGAGATTTCTACTACCAAAGACTTCTAAAAAGCTAAGTACCCCGTTGGGGACTCTTTCTTGCCTCAGCCGATGTCAGACAAAGTAAATAATTGTTTAACTTGTGGGAAACAAATACCTCATAAGGATTTCCACTCTTACTGCCTTCCTTGCTTAGGCCCAGACCACGACGTTTCAGCTTGTCTAGCCTGTGCTTCCTTCAACCGACGGACACTTAGACGTCGGTCGGAGTTTGCAGAGGAGTTTTTTGGTCCCGCTTTTGCATACAAAATGCCGTCGGAGACTCCGACTACTCAATTAGCTAAAAAGCGCAAGGAAAAGGACCGGCATTCGCGGCCCGCGGTTTCGGCTGAAACCACGGTTAAGCCAACCTCGAATGTCTCGGTTTCGGCTGAAACCGAGCCCCCGGTTCTTCCTTCGGCCGAAAGCATGCCTCCGATAGCCGAGGCCTCACAGAGCATGGCTGAATCTGCTACTGAATTTACTGCTACAGAAGCAGGCACCCATGATTTGTCAGACACTATTCCTTTAGACAAATCTACCCCTGCACGTGGGGCTGCTAGACCCCCTGCTTCCATGTCTATCAAGGCTTTTGCCAGGGCTAAAGCAGCTAAATCTTCTAAGGCCTTGCCTGCCAAAACTCCTTCACATAGGCCTACCTCTAGTTCCCAAATACTCAGCCTGGCTGAGGATCTCATTTCTATGATCAGAGGATCCCAACCTCACCCAGACAGGGCCTCTCAGCCCCCTCCAGACAAGAGGCCTAGGACTGAACCCCCGGAACCTGTCTCTACAGATTATTCCTCGGATGACTCAGACATTTCAGACCCTCACAAAGGCCCATATTCTCCTTATGAGGATTCTGATGCAGAAGACTCCATTCCTTCTGCTTCTCCTCCTGAAGAATTTTCCTTTGGGGAAACCTTGCATGCTATGAGGGAACACTTCCAATGGCAGGGCCAGGATTTTTCAGATTCAAGGAAAAGGCTAAGGACCTTTTTACACTTACCACAGCATAGGCCTTTAGCCATTCCGCCAGTATTAACAGTTGTTGATGATGCATATAATGATGCCTGTACTGCTCCTGATTCTCTGCCTCCGGCCCCTACCAAGCCAGACAGATATTACAGGGTCCCGGACACACACTACCATTTGTATAAGGCTCCTGTTGCAGACCCTGATACCATTTCACAGGGCCCTAAAGGTGTGGCAGCTGCCTCTGCCAAAAACCCTCTTCCCTCTGAAAGGGAATCTAGAGCATTAGAGAGATGGGGTAAAAAGGTTTATACTTCTGCTACTCTTTCGGCCAGGGCCTTGAACTGTCAATTTCACATGATTCAGTATCAGGAATTTTTGTTAGACCAGCTAAATAAAAAACTGTCTTCTCCTGAACCTTTAGGCCGCAAGTCCCTTCTGGATTTGGTACATAACTCTCAGCAGGTCAGTAACCATTTCTTAAAATGTGGCTATGATGCACTGGAAGCTTCTTTTAGATCAGCTATGACTGGAACAGTGATTCGAAGGCATGCCTGGTTAAAAGAACAATCCTTACCAGACCATGTTAAGTCAAAACTCCTAGATGCTCCCATGGAGAAACAAAGTTTGTTTGGCTCCCCTGCACAGGAGGTTCTAAAGAAGGTGGAAGAAAAAGCTAAATCTGTCCAAACAGTCAAGGATTTCTTACAGGTCCAACCTCCGAGGTTTAGCAGAATTTGGCCTTCGAAGAATTGGTCCTTTCCAGACAATTCCAGAGCGCAGAGAGGCAGAAATAGACACCCAAGAGGCAGAGGTCAATCTAGGGGTGCCTACAGGGGACGTCAGTGGCAACCTACCAACCAGAGAAGTACTGCCACCGAATCAACTACAACCACTTCCACAGGGCAGACACAATGACTTGGCTCTAGTTCCGCCTACCAGGGAACAACTGGAAGCACCCTTGGGCGGAAAACTAGCCTTATTCTCCGACAACTGGCATTACATTACAGGAGACAAATGGACTTTACAAACAATAGACAAGGGCTACAGGTTTCACTTCCACACTCTACCAAAAAAGAGAGGAATGCCAAACCTACCACCAAGCCAAGAAACAGACGCTCTAAGACAAATCAACAACTTACTAAGGATGAGAGCTATAGAAGAGGTGCCACCTATGGAACAAGGCCAAGGATTTTACTCCAGGCTTTTCCTGGTACCAAGAAAAGAAAATCAATGGAGACCTATTCTAGACTTGTCCGCACTGAACACATACCTCATTGTTCCAAAATTCAAAATGCTGACCCTCCAGCAGCTTCTTCCCATGCTGGGCAAGGAGTCTTGGCTGGTGACTCTAGATCTCAAGGAGGCATACCTGCACGTCCCTATACGACCAGATTGCAGAAGACACCTCAGATTTTTTGCAGGATCAGAGCATTATCAATTCTCAGCATTGCCTTTTGGTTTATCTACTGTGCCCAGAGTATTCACGAAATGCCTGGCATCAGTAATTGCTCATTGCAGACTTCAGGGAATTCAAATTTACCCATACCTGGACGACTGCCTAATACAAGCGGACAACAAGGCAAAATTAATAAAAGATTTGGAAAATGTCATACAACTGTTGCAAGCCTTGGGATACACAGTCAACATGCAAAAGTCAAGACTAGTACCATCCCAAAGGATAACATTCTTGGGTGCAGAACTAGATACATCAACTCAGATGGCTTTTCTCACAGAAGAAAAACAAAAGCAACTACCAGTCTACTTCAAGACATTAACAACACAAACTCAGCTTACTGCAAGGAAAGTCCTGCAAGCCCTGGGCTACATGGCATCCTGCATAATATTGGTTCCACATGCCAGGCTGCATATGAGAAAGCTACAATGGTACCTAAGGAATGTATGGTCTCAACACAAGCACAGTCTAGAAGCCCAGATTCCAATAATTCCATGCCTGAAACAAGAATTCCTGTGGTGGGCTCAGGCCTGTCAGTTGAACAGAGGCTTGCCTTTCCACAAACCTCATCCAAGCCAGACCATCACCATGGACGCCTCAGACCTAGGATGGGGGGCTCACATGGTGGACAAGTGTATACAAGGCCTATGGACCCAAGACCAGCTGAATCTACACATAAATCTAAAGGAGATGCTGGCAGTGAAACATGCGATCCAGGCATTCAGACCACTCCTTCAACAGGGTCATCTGCTGATAAGGACGGACAATACCACAGTCATGTGGTACATCAACAAACAGGGAGGTACACATTCATATCCTCTATGCCGGATGGCAATGGACCTATGGAATGTGGCCCTGAATCTCAACATTCAACTTCAGGCCAGATTTGTACCAGGAAAAGAAAATACTCTAGCAGACACCTTAAGCAGAACTACCACGGATGCTCACGAATGGATGCTGCATCCAGATATCTTCAAAGCCATAACAAAGAAATGGGGACTACCACAGATAGACCTATTTGCCTCCCCACACAATCACCAATTGAAGAAATTCTGCACAAGAGCATACCACCCACTTGCTTGGAGGGTGGACTCCCTTTCCTTCAGCTGGAAAAACCTGACAGCATATGCATTTCCACCTCTTCCCTTGATGTACAAAGTTCTACTGAAGATCAGAGAGGATCAGCCAAGGGTAATTCTGATAGCTCCAGACTGGCCGAGACAACATTGGTACCCGCTACTGAGAAGCATGTCTCGGACACACGCATGGCCTCTACCTCTATGTCCCTTACTAACACAGGACAACTACAAGATCCTACATCCAAACTTGAAAACACTGCAGCTAGCTGCTTGGAATATTGCATAAAACAAAATAACACAGGTTTATCTCAGAGGGTTAAGGACATTATCCTGGAGGCACGCAGACCCTCCACAAGGAAGACTTATTCAGCCAAGTGGAAAAGATACCTCATTTGGAGTGCAGCAAAGGGAGAAAATGTCTCATTGGCAAACATAGCACACATCCTGGAATATTTAGCAGAGCTGTTCCACAATGGCCTGTCTTACTCCTCCATTAAGATTCATGCATCAGCAATTTCAGCAGAATACAACATGGATCCTCCTGTCTTCTCTCATCCTCTACTCAGGCAGTTCTTGAGAGGAATCAAAAATGTAAAACCTCCAAGGAAACCACCTTTACCTACATGGGATCTCAACTTCGTGCTGGAAAAGTTAACACTTCCCCCTTTTGAACCAGCAGCAACAGCAGAATTACAATTCTTGTCTTGGAAAACTGCTTTCCTGCTAGCAATTACTTCAGCAAGAAGGGTATCTGAGTTACAGGCATTAATGGCAGTACAACCCTTCCTTATCTTCCATCAGGACAGAGTCTCTCTGAGAACTAACCCTACCTTTATGCCAAAAGTGGTCTCCAGAGTATCATTGAACCAAGTGATTAATTTACCTACATTCTTCCCCAACCCACAGAACAGGGGGGAAAGACTGCTACATACCTTGGATGTGCACAGACAATTACGCTACTATCTGGACAGAACTAAGACCAGCAGAAAAACTGACCAGCTTCTGGTAGCATATGCAACAGGAATGCAAGGAAAAGCAATTTCAAAACAGACAATCTCAAAATGGATAGGAAATTGCATTCGATTTTGCTACTCTTTTCATGGAAAGACAACTCCTGATAATATCAGACCTCATTCCACAAGAGCTACAGCCACCACTACAGCTTTCCTACGAGGAGTGGCTACCAAAGACATTTTAGAAGCTGCTACTTGGAGCTCCGTGCATACGTTTGCCAAGCATTATAATCTTCCCTTATACTCTAGATCCCGAGCAGGTTTTGCAACTGCTGTTTTGCAAGGGATCTTAACTACACCATCTTTATCTTAGTGCCTTCTCCCCCAGTTTGGCTATGGTATTCTACCCATATGTTAGGACTGCAGATGCATCCTTGAAGGACATAGTACAGTTTTGTACCTACCATAAATGTAGATGTCCGATAGGTATGCATCTGCAGTCAGGATTACCCACCCTCCTTCCCTCTGTGGTATTCCTAGGGTATTTACCCTCTTTTAGCTAGCTGGGGAATCTATTGTGGTGTATTTGTTTGTATATATGTATATATATATATATATATATATATATATATATATATATATATATATATATATTTTTTTTATATTGTTTGCTCTCTACTGTTTGGAATTATTTGCATTTATCCAAATTTAGCCTTCCTAGAGGGCACCTGGCATCTGGGGCAAGAAACACTGAGGAAAATGGCGTCGGCTGATGCCTTTATACCCAATAAACAGCAGCTATGACGTCGGGTGAAGTGCGACATCAGCCGAGGCCAGACCCAGACTTTGGAATCCGGCCGACCGAAGGGCTGCCTGAGGCAGGACAACCCATATGTTAGGACTGCAGATGCATACCTATTGGACATCTACATTTATGGTAGGTACAAAACTGTACTTTCCTTTTCCTTTCTCTTGGAAGTATCTTAGTGTAGCCAGATACTGAGTTGTCGATAATCCACCTACTGTCGATGTTTCTTAGAGATTCTATCTTCCAGGCTTGTAAGCCTCCAAGGTTAGGTCATTTAGCTCTTAAAAATTATGGCTGCTTTTATTAGCCTCTGCTTACAACTATTTAACCTTTTTGAGACATGCCTTATGGTAGATTCTATTGCTAATAACTGATGAACTTTGAAAAATACTAGGCTAACGGCCATGGGGTCTTTTTAAACCTACCCAAGCAAAATTCCCCAAGTGCTACTTGTTCCCATTTATAGACAGCAAATAGTCAAATTAAATTTTTGTAGCTTATCAGCATCCTCTGTCCAGCAGAGACATAAGTTCTACCTTAGGGATACATTTGCGATTTCCCATCCATTTGTCCAGATTGTGCTTGCATTGAGTCAAGTAATAAGCTTTACATTGATGGGGAAACCTGTTACTGAGCAGTGGATGCCTCTGTGACATGTATTTGTCGCTCCAGCATGTCCTGTTTAGTTTGCTGGAAAAGCTAAATCCTTGGAGCAGATGTTTCTGATACTATTGCTTTTGCAGATATGAAACAGGTTCATTAGTGCTGGGTTTGAGGAAATCTTAGTGAGTAGGCAGAGATCACCCTTAACTGTCTATAGGAGGCCGAGAATAGGAAGAGTGATGCAAGATGTTCCCCATAATTCTTATATTGGACTTCCTGGATTCTTTTGGTTATAAATTTCTTTGGGTGTTCAAGTGGAAGCATGTGCCTTTGATGGTGCACATCAAAGGGAGCATTGTACTCAATGATTGGTCTAATTAGGGGCAAGTTCGGAGAGACAGTAGCCTCCCAGGACATAGCTGCAATGCTGTTATTTATAAATTGTGCTATATAAAATGATTTCCTAACCGTGGTGGACACATGTTGGTCAAAGACCAGATCACAGTCCACAGAAGTCCCCAGATCCCTAACTACAGTTTATATCTTAAGAGATGTTTTGTCAGGGGTATAGTTTAGATATTCGATGATTTTTTTTGTATTTAGTTTGTGCTCATGGTTCTTACACCAATTGTTCATTTATGTGAGACCCTCCTGGAGGATATTTGTGTCTTTGGGGGAGTCTATGACTGCCCTGAGCTTGCAGTTATCTGCTGGTTGTATTGTCATGGTCATCTGAGAAGTAAATGCCAAGCAGGAGCAGTCCCATTACTGATCCCTGGGGAACTCCACTTGTGTCTTGCCTTTTAGTGGAGGTGGAGTCACTATTTTTGTAATTTTTTTTTTACCATAACTGAGTGAGAAATAGTGCCAAATACCTTTAACCAAGTCCAGATAGGCTGTGTGAACTGATTTATCCTCATGCATGACCTTTGTGACCTTCTCAAAGAAGTTCTTCAGATTCAGCCTGCTTGACGTCCCTCCCCTTGACAAACCCAAACTGATTAGAGTGTAATGTTTGTTGATTTATTATGTCTTTGCATACAACATCCTTGACAAATCCTTCTGTGGCTTTGCAGATTATATTGGTCTGACTAAATCTGTAACTTCCTGAGTCAGTAGACGGGCCACCCTTGTGCAGTGGAATGGCAGTTACCATCTTCTAGTCCATGGGCACAAACCTGGTTTAAAGGCTGAGATTAAAAGCTTTGTTAGGGGGACATACAAGTCCTATTTTAAGCCATTATGAGGCATCCTAGCATATTATCAGGACCCATATATCCTGTGTTTTTTGCCTTGGAGACCACCATTAGGATCTATTCTCTAGTGTTAACAGGGTGGTATGGATTTTGGTATCTCAATAGTGGCAGTCAGGGGTAGGGGACTGATGGACTGAAATTTGCACTGAATTATTTCACCAATAGGTTTGCAGTGTGCAGGTAAACATTATAACATTTGCTACCAGTTTGGCACACTGCTGCACATTTCCTTTCAACTTCCTAACATCACTGAAGAATGTCTTTATTTGGGAGGCTATATTTAACTCAAGTTTGGCTTTAGTAATTTTGACAAGACTCCTTATCTGCATGTTAAGGTTAGTGATTTTTTTTCTCTTGTATGTCTTGTTTATGGCTAAGGTCCACCGAGGTGTTTTGTTTTTGGACATTTTGTTTTGCTTCATTTGAGTGGGAACAGCTGCCTCTGTGCAATAGTTGAAATGGTGGTAGAATGCCTGGGAGAAAGACTCAGCAAAAGCAACCAAATTATCTTGGTTTGGTGTGTGTGTGTGTGTGTGTGGGGGGGGGGGGGTTGCATGTTTTGTCATTGTATCACTCAATAGCAGATAGTTTGTTTTAAGATAATTTCTGAGCATTCTAGGATTTGACGGGGTCCCTGTTGTAGTATAATTTTAAAACATATCAATTTGTGGTCTTACCTAACTAGAGAGGATGATGCACAAGGAGGGGTGCAGTAGCTCCCTATATTTGTGAGTATCAGGTTGAGGATGTTGTTTCCCTATGTTGGAGTTTTAACTAGCTGTTCCAAGAAGTTCATGTTAATGAAGTCTAGGAATTTCTGGACTTGACTGTTTGAGAATGTGCAAGTGTCCCAGTTTGTCGACGGATAGCTGAAGTCTTCCAGAATTACTGTATTTTGGCCTATGCTTAGTGACCTCAAAATCGTTTAGGTATCTTATGTGAATGTCCTTGGTCATGGAGCAGGATCTATAGCTCACTATGACATGATAATGTTTTTTATCTATGGTAGTATGGATAATAGAGAATTATTAGCTCATCATGTTGCTTTGCCAAGCTAGAGGTTGAGTTATTTTTAATAAAGTTTGAGACAACTCCTCCTTGTTTTCCTTCCTGAACAGTACCTGGTCTAAAGGTGTATATGGTGTTGTATTTCTGCACTGCTGGGGCCCTTTCAGCTGCTTTAAACTGTGTCCCAGTGACCACACAGATGCCCATGTCCTCCAGGGTGAGGAGGTATTGTAGGGAGTGGAGTTTCTACTTCAGACTTCTGGCATTTAGCAGTAGTACCTTCATTTTGGTTTGAATACATTTGAATATGTTCGGTAGGTTTAATAGGTTGACATTGCCTAAAAAAGGCACTATGGGGGTAGATAAAATTTTTTGTCACTATTCAAAAGCCTAGTGGGTAGAGGTGCAAGCCATCCCTGACCAGCATCGCTGTCTGTCTAACAAGCGGACAAATATTGCACCCCGTTAAAATGACACCAGTGACTAAGCTAGGGCCCTCAAAATGTAACTCCCCCTTTCATGGCAGGCAGTCTTACTCTCTCAAATGGATATGATTTAAGGATCTATTTTTTCAGCAACTGAGGTTTGAAGTCTTTTAACTAACTCTGACACATGATGCCAGCTGTCTGAGGCGGGGGCAGAGCATCAGCCTAGACAGTAAGCGACCTGTAAGTATGGATTTGAATGTAGGTGGTCTGACTAGTAGTAGGGAAGAGTGTTCATGTGGTGGCATTTCTGTCATTAGTTTTCTCACTGGAGATTGAAGACATGACAGAATGTACCATTGGATAGGGCTCCAGGAATGTACATGCCCTTGAAGAAATGAGATAATCTCATAGTTGCCTGTTGCATGTTTGCCTGGAATAATGCTACAAGACATGCAATAGGAAATATGAAACACTATAACGAAAAATACCTCAAATATCTCATCACAAAAACCTGTCTCACCACCCTCAATACTTTGAGGGAAGAGATAAAGTGCAGGAGTAGCTGGATGAACCCGATGTGCACTTATGGGAGGGGAACACTCATATATGGCCTATGTTTAGGTGTCCTCGATTAGTGCTACTTCTGAATTAAAAAATAAAATGTTAAGGATGGCTTAATCTAGACCTAAACAGCAGTAATCAATTGTAGTCACTTTATCTACTCCATACCTCAGTACTTTATTTGCTCATAGTTTGTAGCTTTTTTAAGCCTCTGTTTTTTGTCATCCCCTTTGTACCCCATTCCACTCATTTGCCTTCCCACCTCTTAGAGAATGACACTCTTCAAATAGTCACCCTTCCCACCCAGTTATCATTACTCTGTTAGTGATCCACAGCCTAGCAGTATTCTTTTGCTGGTTGTTTCATAGCCTTTGTGATCCCCCACGTGTTTAGTCTGTGTATTAACCTGACTCTTAATTACTCCTCACATGTCCAGCCAGACTTATCACCGGTCTTTATAGCAATTATGGTTTAGAAAATTGTTTTAACCATATATATTATTGGTTTAAGTGTTTGTGTTAATATCTGTTGATTTATCCAGGCATCACTTGTAAGTGCTATGATCCCTGCTCTGTGCCTCCCTTTTTCGCCATGTAAGGCAGAAGGTTGGCGTTAACCACTTCAGTAAACATGATGTTATACTAGTACTTACATACCCTGGGGACCCTACTTTCTGTGAATACGACTTCTTATTTCTTTTTTTTCTTTGACATTGTTTACTGGCATGGTCCGACTGGACTGGAAGTCCATTTTCAGCAGAGGCCTGGGGAGAAAAGCTCCAAGTACAATAATGAGTGGCAGTTATTACAGTTTTGGAAGAAAAACAACAAAAAACTGCCTAAACATTATAACACTGATCTCGTTAGTGCTTAACAGTAATAATAAAGCCTTCAGAGTATGTATGGGCTAGTAATAATCGGCCCATGTATAAGGTTGTGAGCAAAGTACACAGTCATGAGTAATACAGCTCTGTTACACCTAATATAATGGACAAGTTATTAATTGTCCATAGAAATATTATGCATATGGAGAAGTGAACCATGGTTAGGAGTAAGGATGGGGTAGGAGAAGAGCTATACAGAGTAAGAGAGCGAAGTGCTTATGTACATTAGGGATTTTAGCATTCATTTCTGCTTTTACCTATTGTGCAGTGCATGTGTACTGTGCTGTTTATCCTCTGTTTAACTGCTATGTCTGTTTTTTTCTGGATAAATGAGCTGCAGTTTTTGTACTTATGCAAAACAGTAACTAAGGTACTTTGTGTACATGTGTAAGTTTTTAAGGATCCTGTTCATCCAGTTTGTCTGATCTGACTGATGGGTAACAAGCCACTTTCCAGATCTGATACAGCCCTACTTATGTTCAAAGTCTCTAGCTCCTGTAAGATTTTCTCTTCCACAACCCCATGCACACCAATTCTCCTCGTATCTCATTTGCCGTCTTCACTATTTACATGAATCTTAAGTGCCATAGCAAAGTGCTCCTTTTACTGTCTTTTTTCATTTACATATAGCCTTATTTCCATAGATAATTTTTGCTCCTCACTGACTGAACTTAAGTATTCTAACTAGTTATCTGATGTTGCTAATCTTCTTTCCATTCATGACTGATGGGTTCAGTTCTGAGCCCTCGGAACCGAGTCGCCATTTTTACCAAGCTTGCGCTAGCCAAAAAACTTTTGAGCTAAGTCTCTACCCAGAATGCCCTTCTCCTTGTTACCTCCGATCTCGTTTGCGTGTAGCCATAAAGCCGCGTTTCAGCCGAGCTCTCAGCTAAGTGGAACTTTTTGATATTTGTGTGATAAATGTTGGATATCTTGTTATTTTATTAAGCGATTAGTATTTCCAGTGTCTTTGCTTCTGTTTAACCTTGTATTTCCTCTCTACCCGTTGTTACCGTTGGTAAACTTTCAAGTACCATTTGAAAGGAGTTGACTTTATTCTAGTTGGATTATACAGTTGGCCAGTGGTGTCTTTTCTATCAACATGTCAGATAAGATGGGTACTTCAGGTTTTAAGCATTGTACTTCATGTAAGGGCAAGTTACCTAATAGTGATTCTCATGATGACTGTGTATACTGTTTGGGAGTGTCCATCCTTTCGGTGCAGTCTCCATGTGACATTTGTCAGAGTTTCAGTCAACGTGCTCTTAATGAGCACAAAAATAAACTCATTCTGAAATGGTTACTCAAGTCTCCCCTTCTCAGAGGCCATTTCTGCGATGGAGGTCTCAACCCCTCCTACTAAGGACGAAGAGAGATCCCACTCTGTTCCTTCTTCACCATCAGGTGATTAGAGCAAGCCTGGGAAATCAAATGTCCCAAAGTTATCTTCGGAACATAAATCTGCCTCTATGGCTCCGTCCATCTTGAAACCTTCGATACCGGCACCTGTTTTGGCACCGGTCCTGCCTCCGGCACCGATCATAGACCTTACTTCACCTATTTTGACTTCGGCACCTGTGGCCACTTCGGCTCGGGGCATACGTTCGACTACTCCATTAGCTTCCATTTTGGAAATGACCATTTCGGCTCTGAGTGCCACTTTGGCACCGAGCATTGTACCGATCTCACTGGATTTGACACCTTTGCTTCCGGTCTCGAAACTACAGTCTTTAGTGCTGGCAGACCTTGCACCACAGACCCGATACTTCCCTTCTGTAGATCTGTTTCTGAGCCAAGTGTATAGCCCCTTCATCGAATGTTCTGTCTCCCCCGTCCGGAGCATACACCAGATCCACCAGGAGCCTGTTGGAAATTAACATGGTGCATCTTGTAGACCAGCTGTTATTGACCAGAGGGATCCCCACTTTCTAAGACCCATCCACCTGCAGGACTTGGATTGTCTTATCCACGGACTCCATCTTACACTCCTCATTCGACCATTTCGGTTCCAAAGCCTTCTGCTCTGACATCCTTCTTTTAACCCATCACCTCGGCACCTACTGTACATCTCCCTCTGGCTCTGAGTTTGTCCTTTTTGGTCTTCCATTCCCGCTGAACTAGTCCTTCCTCAATCTGGGGATTGGGGGATGGGCCTGCCAGCCTGAGGTATGGAGCCGCCTCCCTCCTCGGTTCCATCCTCAGCGCCGATAGCAGTGTCCGTGCCTATCCTGCTTGAAGCTCCATCCGTGGTGGTGGGTTCGTCAGAGTGGAGTGTGACCCCTGTCCCGAGGTTGTCTTTCTCGGTTCCGGGCGGGCCTACCTTCCTCGCAATGGAGAGGGCTCTTGCTTCTGGCACTCCTTTGATGTCGGTACCCCAGTTTTCACCCCCTGAACTACAGCTGTCACAGACCATCCCCCGGGACACCGGGCAGAGAAGCCACAGAACACCCCTGTTCAGGGTCCCTGCTCTTCCGAGTCCTCCTCAAAGACCCCCACTGAGGAGCCCCCTCGAAAGAAGACGTGCAAGAGGAAGCACATGGACTTGTCCGAGGATTCCTTAATGGAAGACATGGATTATGGTGATGGTGAAGGGTCCCCACAGTCACCGCCTGATGATGTCTCCTTCAGAGACATCCTGGAAATGTTGAAGCAGAGAGGTGACTGGAAGCCCTCCAACCCTTCATCTGAGGAGTACATGTTCCTGCAGGCTTTTCGCTCCCAGCCTTCTACATCTTGGGTGACCCCGCCTGCCGACGAGTTCATCCAGCTTGTCATGCAGCGCGCTTGAAAGAACCCTCATTCCATTGAGGTGATCCCTCAGAGACCAAACAAAATTCTTTTCCCTCCGAGGAGAACCTGGATTGGTCCAAAGGGTTACCAGTTAATGCTATGGTGGTGGGGCGGCCACAAAAAAGGACTTGGCTGAGGAAAGTCCCTCTTTCCACCCACCCAACAGGGAGTCTCGGGAGGTGGACAGACTGGGGAAGCGTGTTTTTGCATCAGGGACCTTTGCTATATGGTCTGTGAATTATTTGGCACATTTTACGATGCTCCAGAGGGACTTGATCTCTGAACTCTTGCAGGACAGTTGTCTGACGAGGTCGGGGACAAAGTGGCCTCGCAGCTTGCAACCCTGGAATCAATATCCAACTCGTCCATGAGGTTGCTGTCACATGCGACAAAAGGGGCGGCTAGAGCAGCGGGTTCAGGCATTTTTATGAGGCGTCATGCCTGGATGTGCATTTGTGATCTCGCGGATCCCTTCAAGTCTTCCATTCTGAATGCTCCCATCAAAACTTCGTCCATTTTGGCTCCAAAGTGAAGGACATGTAACCAGGTGCGAGCAAGATGGAAAGACCCTGTCTGCCGTAGGCCTATGGTTTTCCAACCCTCAATGTACCTTCTCCAGGAATCAGAGGAGTGGAAAAATGTGACGTAAGAAATCTCAGGGTCCTTTCTGTGCCACACGTGGTGATGATACCCCCAGAGGCAGAGGGGGCTAACAATTCCGGAAAACGCCCCTATAGAAGCAGAGGAGGTTCTTGTAACCAAGGCTCCAGGAACTCTTTCTCTGGACAGCCTTATCAGCGCTCCTGAGGAGCAGCCTGATTGCTTACCTCTGGAAACAATTGGGGGTCGTTTCTCTCTGCACCAAGCTGCCTGGCAATCTATCACGACCGATCATTGGCTGCAGAGTATCATCACCAGAGGTTACACCATTCCCCTTTTTTATCAACCAAATTTTCCAAGAAAATGTTCCACCCAGTCAAAGGGAAGAAGCAGCTTCAGAGATTATAAAACTGTTTCAAAAAAAGAGTCATCCAAGCAGTCCCACCAGACCAGTGCGGATCCGTATTTTACTTGAGATTCTTTTTGGTGCCAAAAAAGACAAGGAGACTGAAGACCCATTTTGGATCTCAGCAGCTTAAACAAGTCTGTCACCCAAACCAAATTCTGGATGGTTACACTTCAGTCCATTCTCTCCCTTTTAAGAGAAGGTGATTGGAAGTGCTCTGTAGATCTCCGGGATGCGTATTACCACATCAAGATGGACAAATGCTGCAGGAGTCTGCTTCACTTCTAGCTAGGAGCCAGTCATAAATTCCATGCCCTGCTGTTCGGTGTCTCTACAGCTCCCAGAGTGTTCATGAAATGCATGGCAGTGGTAACAGCTCACTTGAGACTAAAAGGATTCCGGGTGTTACCATATCTGGACGACTGACTCCTTACCGCCCCCATGGAGCATCTTCTGGTAACATCACTGCATTATACTCTCTGTCTGGCAAAGTTGTTGGGAATAATGATACATTGGGAGAAATCAAACCTTACCCCTACACAACAGATACAGTTCATTGGAGCAGTGTTCAAAACTCAGTCCTGTCTGGTATCGCTCCCAATTCACAGACTCCATCGACTGAGGCTTCAACTCCGGGTGATACTGTCAAACAAAAGTCTCAGCAAGGGAAGTTCTTCAGGCCCTAGGATCTATGGCAGCTTCAATCCCAATAGTACCTGTAGCAAAGCTGCATATGCAGACTCTGCAATGGCTCTTTCTTTGTCAGTGGTTCCCAAACTACCACACCCCCGGTTACCAGATTCGCATAACCAACTCCTGCAAACAAGACCTCCTTTGGTGGATGAGGCCAGATGCAGAACTTTGGAGTCGCCCATTTCAATCCCCTCAGCCCCACAGCCATTGTGACCACGGATGGTTCCCTGATTGGGTGGGAGGGCCATTTCCAGGGAAAGACTGTCCAAGGCACATGGTCCACGTTAGAGGCCCACCTGCATATCATTGTTCTGGAACTGAGAGCTGTGATGTTAGTGTTGCAGGCCTTTCATTCAGCTCTTCCTTCCGGGACAATTGCAGTTCAGTCAGACAATATGTCAGTGGTCTGGTATGTCAACAAGTAAGGAGGAACCAAGTCCTACCCCCTATGTCGAGAAGCAATGAGAATATGGCAGTGGGCGATAGCTTACAACCGCTTTCAGATAGCAACGCATATCCCAGGGAGCTCCAGCATGATTGCAGACAAACTGAGCAAATGCATCCTCATGCCTGACGAATGGTCTCTCAACCCTGAGGTGGAGACAGAAATCCTCAGCCACTGAGGCCAGCCTTGCTGTGATCTTTTCACCTCCCTGTCGAACAGGTGCAGCAGCTATTTTGCCCTACTTCCACTGGAGGGGGAGTCACGAGGGATGCTCTAATCCACGATTGGCCCACGGGACTTCTTTACACTTATCCCCCCATCCCCCTAATTCCTCAATTTCTAAAGAAAGCTCTCAGGTTGAGATGCAAGGTGATCCTCCTAGCCTGTTCTGGCATCGACAAGTTTGGTTCCTCTTCCTTCAGCCTCATCTAGTATACCTGCTGTGGATTCTAGAACCTCTACCAGATCTGATTACTCACCCCCAAGGGTTGATGCACCCAAATCTGTCCAGTCTCAAGCTGACAGCTTGGTTTTTCCACTTCCAGTAGTCACTAGTCAGCCTGTTCGAAACATCATTCTGGCCTCATAAACCATCCACCAGAAGATTATATCAGGATATATATAGAAAAGGTTCTGCATCTGGTCCAAGGATAACATGCTAGACCCGTACTCAGCTCCAGTCACTGCACTGCTTCAATACTTGGCTAAGTGTTTTGATAATGGAGCCTCTGACTCTACCGTACGAGTACATCTAGTGGCAATTTCTAATTTCCACAGTGGTATAGATTGCACTCCTCTTATCCCTTTATGCCTATGCAAAGCCTTCCTCAAAGGGACCTCTCATATCAGGCCTCTTGTCAGACAGCCCGTGGAACCATGGAACCTCCCTCTAGTCCTCCAATCTTCGACTCAAAAACCTTTTGAACCTGCGGTGAAGTGTGACCTAAAGTTTTTGTCTTGGAAATCCTTGTTCTTGGCAGCTATCACATATGCCAGAAGAGTCTCGGAGCTGCAGGCTTTGTGTATAAAGAGACCTTATCTGGTATTTCATAAAGACAGAGTACCACTTCAGACAAATCCATCCTTTCTTCCCAAAGTTGTTTCTGAATTCTCCATTAACTAGACCATTGATCTACCAATGTTCTTTCTGAATTTTGCCAATAGAGGAGAGTATTGCCTTCATTCCTTAGACTTGCGTAGATGATTGAGATTTTACCTAAACAGGACCAAACCTATCTGTAAGTCTGAACAACTTTTCATCTCCTTTTCTGGGCCCAGAATAGGAGAGGCTGTTTCCAAGGTTACATTATCAAGTTGGCTAAGGGACTGCATACGTTTCATCTATTCCCTCAATAATGAACCTATGCTGAAAGTTAAAGTTCACTCTACCAAATCTATGGCAACATCTATAGCATTCCATTCCAAGGGCTTCCATGGATGACATCTGCGCAGCAGCTACTTGGGCTAAGCCTCATACTTTTATCAGTCATTACAAATTGGACTTGGTCTCCAGAGGGAGCGCTGCCTTCGGTTCAGTGGTACTCAGGAATGTTCTTCCATAAGGGCCACCCATGGACCTCAAGGTAGCTTGGGATTCTGTCCCATCAGTGATGAATGGAAAGAAGATTACCAACATCAGATAAAGAAGTTATGTCTTACCATAACGTTCCATCTGTGTTCATCTTCTTTCATTCATCACTTCCCACCCTCCTTCCCCCTCCAAAGGCTCCTGGGGGATGCTTTGGGTCTAAGTGGTACCTTAGGGTATTTGTGCAGAAGTGGCCTTGGCTTTACTTCCTTTTCACTAGCAAACTCGATCTGAGGTAACAGGGAGAAGGCCATTCTGGGTAGAGACTTGGCTTGAGAGGTTTTTGGCTGGCACGAGCTTGGTAAAAATGCCGACTCGGTTCTGAGGGCTCAGAAGTGAACCCATCAGTGCTGAATGAAAGAAGATGAACAACACAGATGGAACGTTATGGTAAGACATAACTGCTTTTTTCTTGTGTCACTTAAGCAGTAGGCCCTGCAGCTGTTTTCATCTGTATATATTATCTATAAATCTATATATAAAATGTGTGCGTGTGTGTGTGTGTGTGTATATGAGTGTATGGATCCACTTTGTAATTTCAAAAGCCCATAATTTCGAGTTTTGATACATCGATCTCAAAATATCGAGATTTTGGAATCTCGAAACTACATAGTGGTGCAAAAAAAAAAAAAAAAAAACTAACTAAAACAATGTTTGTGCAAGTCCCCCTGCACCCCCCACACCCCCTGCAACTTAAATATACCATTTCCGAGATCGCACTACAGTGAAGAGAATGGTAATGCTCCTGTTACGCTCATCATTCTCTCCACTGTAGCACAATCTTGGAAAGGGTATATTTAAGTTGCAAGGGGTGTGGGGGGCCGCAGCCCCCCTGCAAAAACAGTTTTTAGTCTTTTTTTGTTTTTTTTTATTTTTATTTTTATTTTTTACTTTGTAATTTCGAGATTCCAAAATCTCGAGTTTCTGGGATCGGTATTTTGAAACTCAAGATTTTGGGCTTTCGAAATTACAAAGTGGTCCAGTGTGTATGTGTGTGTGTGTGTGTGTGTATATATGTATATGTATATATATATATATATATATATATATATATATATTTTATTTTTTTATTTTTTATTGACACTCCTTACTGTTTACCTTGGTAATTTGCTAGAATCTTCTCTAGTGTCTCTGTCTAGCGTTATGATCTTTATTTATTGCTAGCAGGAATAATTAATAAAAAGAGTAGAGCTTCAAAAAGTGGGCCAAGTATGGACACAAAATTCTACCCTAGGACACCTGTGACCTATGTGTGGTGTGCCTGTGGTTGGAACATCTCTGTGCTGACTGCTCAATATACAAGGCCTTCAGCAAAGCTCAAGAGATAGATCTTGGCATTCATTTGGAGAAAATATAACCAGTAAGTTATGACTGAAGAGGTGCAGTCATAATTTTTGTAGTGCTTGGAGCTTTATCTGCTCCCTTTGCTATCATTGTTCAAAAATGTATATAGGAGTATGAAGTATTTTACCACTCTGAAAGCTATAAACACAGCTGCCATACAGACACTGGGAAAAGCAGAGTGTTCCTCTGTTGAGCAAATGAACTTTAAAAGCTACCTAGCAATTTTCTCTGCCACACTTTTTTGTGACAACAAAGTGTTAAAACAGTTTTTAAAGCTGTGAATAGGTTTTGGCTGCTGTTCTCTTGTGAATTATGTTATACTCTTGCATGAGAGTAGAATATAACAGTGCTAAAAGATGCTCAACAACACTTTGTTAAGCACTTTTCTTACATCAAAAGGATACTTAACAGTATTGTCTTTTTCTTACGTTGGGAAAGTAAATATGCCATTCCAGGCACTGTTGACTGCTGCAGTGATTGGCTGTCTAACTGAAGCGCACACAAAAGCCACTTTAGGTTCATAGGTGTGTACTAGGCTAGTGGCCCTGGGGCCTTTACAAGCCTAGCCATAGGATTACCCTGGCATTGTGCCACCCGACCTTAGTTCCCAGTGCCTCTGTCGAGTAGAACCACTGGATTTATTCCCGGGGTGAATTTTCTGTTTCCCATCCACTCATCAAAATTTCTCTTGAAGAGGATCAGAAAGGTGCTCTGCTTGACATGTATGGGAAGTCTATTCCATAGCATGGGCAGTCTCTCTCCAGTACATTCTGTTGATTGTGGTAATGAGGTTGAGGTCTCTGGAGAGTGTGGTGCAGAGGGATTGGGATTTCTTTAGATGTATCATTTCTAACAGAGCTGGGCTAGCCATGGCTTTCTAAGTCGAGCAGAGATCACCACTAAGTAGGCGGTATGAGGCAGAGAATAGTTGGAGTTTTTTGAGTCTGTCCATATAGGACAAGTGTTTAAGGCCTAGGATCCTCTTTGTGAGGTACTTTTGTGGCCTCTCCAGTTGTTGCAGGTATCTAGTGAGGTACATGCCAAATGGGGCATTGTACTCTATGATTGGCCTAATGAGGGAAGAGTAGAGGAAGACAATGAACTCTTTCTTCCTGGATGCAAAACCCTTAGTAATGATATGTGCCACATAGAAGGACTTTCTGACCACAGTGGCAATGTGGTGATCAAAAGAGAGGTTTCTGTCAATCTGTGTTCCCAGATCTTTTATAACGCCTTCTGTGTTCAGTGGGCTACCATCGATGTGGTAATTCATGGGAACTGTTTTTTTCCCAAAGGGAATGACAACACATTTTTTGGCATTGAGCTTAAGGCCATGGTTCTGACACCAGTCGATGGTCTCAGTGAAGCCATTGTGTAGGATGTCAGCATCACTTGGGGAGCTAATAATAGCTCCCAACTTGCAATCATCTGCGAACCTTGTCAGTCAGAGTCCCTTCTTGTTGGCCTGGACTTCAGAGAAGTAGATACCAAAGAGGAGAGGACCCAGGATCGAACCCTGTGGGACTCCACTTGTGACTAGTCGGCAGTCTGACTTGGAGTCAGCTACTTTCACACTGTGGGTTCTATCTGTGAGCCAGTTTGTAAACCCACATAGTGATATAGGGGTTGATGCCTAGCTTAATGAGATTTTCTATGATTCCTGAGTGGGGAATGGTATCAAATGCCTTGGTCGGATCGATCAAGGTAGGCTGTATGAACCACCTTGTCTTCATCCGTACGTCTGGTGACTGACTCAAAGAAGTCGACCAAGTTGAGCAGGCATGATCTACCCTTCACAAAACCAAACTGTGTGGGATCCAGTGTTTGGATATTCCCTATATCCTTGTTTATTAGGTCCATGATGATGAGTTCCATAGCTTTGCATATCAGACTTGTCAGGCTAATGGGGCGGTAGTTCCCAGGTTCTGTAGTCGCTCCTCCTTTGTGGAGAGGAATGACTGTAGCAGTGTGCCATTTGGTAGGGACAAAGCCTGAAGTGAGGCTGTGATTGAACAGGGCAAATGGGTGAGGTGCCATTTCACTCTAGTTCATGTAGAACATAGCCAGGGATATTGTCAGGTCTCATAGAAGCTGTATTCTTGGCCTTGGACAGTGCTGTTTTAACCTGTGCAGCAGTAATACTGGGTGCCTGGCAATCTGCTGGTATTGTGATTGGTCCTTTGCAGGGGTGGGGGTAAAGTTGACACTGAATCAGTATATTGGCAATATCTGTTGGCTCGGTATAGGAGGTAGCATTGTGCAGTAGCTCAGAGCAAATCTGGGTATTGCTGTGGAGATTCTTTACATAACAATAGAAGGCCTTGTGGTTGTCCTTACTATCTGCTGCAATTATGTTTCCATAGCTAGCTTTAGAGGATTTGATGAGGGATCTCAACTTTTTGTTGAGGTTGATAAGGGAGTTTTTCCAATCTTAGGACTTCACCTTATTCCACATCAGTTTCCTCCTCCTCCTCCTGTTGTAGATTTTGTTTATGGCAGGGGACCACCAGATTGGCTTCCTTTTTTTTTGGAGGAGAGAGTCGTGGTTCTATTGGGTGTGGCGAGATCTATGCATTTGTGTACATATTCGTACAGTGCATTGGTGTATGATTCGGTGGTCATGCAACTATTCTGCATTTGCATGGGTGCCGTGAAGTTAGTCACCTCTGTTTTTAGGGTCCAAAGTTATCTTTGGAGAAGTTTTTCATGGTGGTTATGTTTGTGTGTGTGTGTGGGGGGGGGGGGGGTTCCAGGGTGATTAGTTTGTGGTCATATCTAACCAGGGAGGAGCTGACTAATGGTGTAGAGCAAAGGTCACCCATGTTAGTAATGACCAGGTCAAGGATGTTGCTTCCTCTAGTGGGGGTAAGAATGCTGCTATAGAGCAGCATTGGAAGCATTTTGACATGTATAAAAGGTGTAAGGTACTTCACGCTGCCACAAAGAAGATATAGCTATATATATATATATATATATATATATATATATATATATATATAATATGACAGTGGAAGTGCTTAGCAGGTTTTAAAGCTTTTCCTTGATCAGAGGTACACTTTACTTATGCCCACCCTCTTTGTGGCTTATTACAACTTTCAAAGTGTTAGGATTATTTTACACTTCTGCACTTATTCTCTTTAAGTTCCAGTGCTCTGGAGCAGCTGAACCTCTATGTACCACAAAGAATTATCATTAGGCTGCTTAAGTCTCCACTTTTAAATATATACTTATGTATTTGAGAAGCAGATTTAAGAAACTTACTTCTTAAGCTTTTTTCAGAAGGTGAATTTTGTGAACATGCTTTTCAGACATTAACATACTGGTTATGACTGGCAACGTGATCATAATCCTCTGTTAGGTGAGAACAGAGCTGGCCATTAATAGCATGAAAACAAGAAAAATATATAGCGCATGTTTTGTGCGAACACACACAGTCAAGTATATGTGCACATATTGAGCTGTGATATAAAACTGGAATTGCCTGGACATAGTAAGGCCTTGCTGAGTCTAATCATGGTGGCTGCCAAAACAGCAGTTACTACAAAATGGAAATCAGTCTAAAACAACTGCAGAGATAAAACAAGAAGAAATGAAATCTTTATAAAAGGATAGGAGCAAATAGCATAGAAAAAATGGGAATTGTGGGAACAATGCATGCAGAATAATGTTTTGGAGGAGGAACTAGGTTTAAAAGAAGGCAGGATTTCAGTGAGTTATGTAATGTTTGACTGAAAATGACTGGATAGATTATAAGTGATGTGTAATGTTTGCAACTAAAACTTTGTCAATATGGTTTGTTTTCAGTTATAGAAATATATGATTGCCTATGTCATAAGTGATAATTTAATAAAGGTGTTTCTTGTTTAAAAAAATGGAAATGTTTCGGAACATTTCATGCAGAAAAATGGTTTGGAGGAAGAATGAGGTTTACGAGAAGCTAGTCACTAAACAATTTACATAATTTTGCTTGGATTATGTGATGTATAATAATATATGTGATGTATAGTACTTGTAAATGTCAATTTGTTAATATGGTTTGATTGCTTTTATATAAATTCAAGTTTGCCTATGTTACAAGTAGTAATTTAATAAATGTGTTTAAAAAAATATATATATATATATGTGTGTGTGTGTGTGTATATATATATATATATATATATATATATATATGTGTGTGTGTGTGTATATATATATATATATATGTGTATATGTGTGTGTATATTTATATATATACACATATACATATATATATGTGTGTATATATATATATATATATATATATATATATATATATATATATATATATGTGTATATATATATATGTGTGTGTGTGTGTGTGTATATATATATATATATATATATATATATATATATATGTATTTATGTATATATATATATATATATATATATGTGTGTACTTATGTATATATATATATATATGTTTATGTATATATATATATGTATATATATATGTATATATATATATATGTATATATATATATATATATATATATATATATATATATATATATATATATATATATATATACATATATATATGTATATAAGCACATCTGCATGCATTATCTCAGGAGCTCATAATTACAGTTAGTGAGAGTAACTGTGGAGACATTAGTGGCATGCAGTAAATGCAGAAAGCTTGAGTAGAATTCTGCAAGGAGATTAAGTATGATGGTCTTAATAAGGAATAAGTGTTTAACAAGATAATAAGGTATAGGTGGACAGAGGGGTGTAAAATCCACTAATCAGGGTTAATAACGTTTGTGCTGGTTTGTTCCTGTTAACACTTTGAAGAAAAGCTAGGAGTAGGTTCTGCTTTTCACCCAACTCTACTCTATATTTTTTTAATTTGCTGCTTATTCCAGTTTCCACTGTGACTTATCATGCCTCCTTTTCTCCTTTATATTTTTATTTTGTTGTGTTGGTTCAGTCTCACATAGAGGGCTTTACGACCTATTGTGTTGTGCTATTCTTTCTACAGTCTGTCATCATTTGTACCCCCTTGTGTCTCCATTTAATATCTTTCTGGTACATCTATCATTTCAAAAGAGATTATTCTTCATTCAAGTCACTAGTTTGGACACCTTTTTGCTTAACCTATTTCATTGGTATTCATTACCTTCCATTTTTCTTCTGCTTTTTTTTTCCAGTTTTTGCCTCGTGGACTTGTTGCATTTGCCTTTTGTTGACTCACCATCTCCTTTTCCTGTTTCTTCTTTTAGGAGTTAACTTCACAAACTTCCAATGCATGTCTCTAGACCTCTTAGTACAAGAATTCTGGAAAGAGCCAAAAATAATAGTGGGTCAAAGCCAGGATTAAATTTTTAAATGTAATACTCATAAACATATCAGGTTTGTAGAATAGCAGGTATTATTTCTGATGGATATGAAGTCTGAAACTGAAATGTCTGTCATTATTTAGTGACTGCTGTCTTAAATAATGACAGCCATTTGAGTGTCATTATTTAATGACTGCAGTCCTAATTGCTTTGTCAAAAACTATTCATTTTATGAGGGCTAGACTAAAAATATGAGCTAAAAATCTGGACGTTCTGCAAAATTATCGACAGTTGAGAGGTATACGCTTTGGTGTTTTGAGGGAAGTGTCTGGGAAAGGTGTGAAATACTGGATGGCATTAACAATGCCAGTGCTTTGTAAACATGAAATTTTGGTGAAGATGCAGGTGTCTCGTATGACACAGGTTTTAATAGTGGAAGAAAATGCAAAATTTGGAATTGTCTTCATAACAAGCAAAAACAAATAGTTATAAGCAGCAGTACACATTCTGAGCACTGAAGCATGTTTTGCTTGTAGGCTAACTCACTCACCACAGTAATAAAAACAAGGAGAATTTTTTGTCACAGCCCAACCACACGGCATCAGTACATTTTAAAGCAGTAACAATTACAGATCAGTTATGTATTGCCAGAAGGAGTAAAGTAAAATGATATGAAATATAGCTGGGAATAATACAAGTTCTGGTTTTCATGCAGCTATAAAGCATGTGATTTTATTAGGAAATGTGAACCAGCAAGTTATTCATCATCTGAGTAGTTCTGTGAGAATTCACTGTTCAGTGCATATGGCATTACTTTTATTGTTTATCTTCTACAGTGGTCTTTATATTTTATCATAGGCCAGACTATGAAAACATTTAGTTTGAATAGCTAAAAGCATTAGGGAGATCAAGAATGTCTGTAGAGCATGCTTTTCTTTCATATGTTTGTACATTACGGGTCCCATCATAGTCGCTAGGCTTTATATGTCTGCAATAGATTATGGAATCTGATCGGGGTTGAAAACATAAGTAATCAGTTGTTGCTGACCTAATCTGCAATATAACATCTTTTAGAAATTATGTAAATCTAAAGTTCATCACTTTACTTGTAATAATTATATATTTGGGTACTATTTATGATTTTATGGTCTAGCATAGTGTTGTGGTTGGAATGGGTGTGTGTGGGTTTGTGGAGGGTGAATTACAGTTTCACAGAGTAGCATATATCTTCAGTTTATTTTTATGATCCTGTCATAATAATAGGACGTTACATCAAATGGATTTTTGTAATTATTTCAAAGATGGATCTATATATATTTTCAGATTATGTAATCTACTTCCATAACTACACAGATACCACTTAGTATCTTGGGGTCACAGCTATATTCCCCATGATACTAGCCACTGCAGTCCTTCAGATCAGACAATGAACTGTGGAACTGTGACCCCATCTGCTTGAGATGGTGGTAGCTCAGGTGGATGTAAAAGATCCCACAGCACCTACCAAAAAGAGTAGAGGTCCTTTATGTATCTACAAAAATAACTCTTATTTACAAAATATTTACATATCTAGAAATTTTTACAAGTGTACAAATATATCTGTATGTGTGTGCGTGTGTGTGTATGGATATATATATATATATATATATATATATATATATATAGATATATATATATATATATATATATATATATATATAGATAGATATATATATATATATATATATATATATATATATATATATATATATATATATATATATATATATATATATATATATATATATATATATATATATATACACATACATATGTATACACACACACACATCTGTTTACACGTATTCCCCAGTGCTCTGGCCATATTTCTTCTAGTACTATAAATACCACCTCAGGTTTCCCATCACTGAAAAGAGGCTGCTAGCCTAATGGATTTACCCATTTGTTAAAAGGAAAAATAGAAAATAAAATAAACATTATCTGCTTGAACAGTAATCTATAACCATGATTTTATTGTGTATTGAGTAAATAAAAAGGGGGGGCACACTATACAAAGACAGGGTGCAAACATGTCATACTGTCAACTCCTATGTCTCACAGGAAAAATGTGATTGAGTATGCAACTGATTTGCATGTACCATGACAGTTTATTTATTGCCATGGGGGGGGGGGGGGGCATGAAGCCATTTTTAGCGGCTAGTAACCATGGGAATATAGTTGTGTACCCAAGTCACTAAGTATTATTTCTGTAGTTATGGACGTAGATTAGATCATGTGCACTTTTAGATGCAGCCCCCGGTCTTGCAATGGCCTCCCACTCTGGAACGGTTTATGCCACTGCAGCCTTGTAAGGGACGTTCTGTATCTTCCACCTGTAATGGAAGCCCAGACCATAAGCAATTTGCTTCCACTCCTTTGATAGCTGAATTACTTAATCCTGGTCATTGATGCCACAGTCAGGGCTTGATCCCTTTGTACCATGGAGCACGACTTTTGTTGACAAACAAGTTATCTCTTGATGGTCTTGTTCTTAAAATACAAAAATTGCCAACCAGATATCTTTTAATATTTGCATTGTAACACTGTTAGAGAGGCAGAACAAGAGGGAGAACCTTATTTAACATTCTCCCTTTGTGGTGTCTTCCTTTGATGTGCTGTGTTTAGTTGTATTCATGTTTGTTGTATTGTGTTTTCTATTCATAAAATCTAATAATTTTTAAAATTTATTTCATTGTTCTGTGTTTTGCTAAAGAGGCATTTAATAGTAACACAAGCAAGTGAATGTTTCCAGTTCTATCTTCTAAGTTTTTAAATTATTGTATCTCAGCCTTCAGATTGTAGGGTGTACCTTTCTTACAAGATTTCACATTGTGTGTTAAGGTCTGTGGAGCTTTATTTACTTAAATGATTGAGCTTTGATGGTCCCACTGTTGAAGTAAATGTCAGGATAAAGCATGGTGTTGGCTTCTCAGATGCAGGAGTACTTTTTTCCTCACATCTTAAAGCCCAGATGCATACACTTTTCATCAGCTGGAGTCCAGTCTTGCACAGAGGTAGTTCTCTATGAAAACATGACCAGGTAACCTGTAAATGGTTCGTCTCCCAGGCCCATGCTTACACTTATTAAGGGTATCAGAAGTTGTCAGAGATTTGGGATGCATGGCTAGGCTTAAAAAGGCCCTTGTGGTCGTTAACCTAGTAAGCACATATGAACCTATGATATCAAGAACCATCTTCAACAGTTTTGTGTTTAAATATCCTTTCCTTGTCACACTTCAGAAGGAAATGGCTCAGGGGTTGGAGGAATTTGCAACATATCTGTTTTCACTTGCATTTGAGAGTGTAGAATGAATCATCAAGAAATCCTGTTGGTCATGCAGAAATACTGAATAAGTTCTTTAGCTCCCTGCACAGTAGAGAAAAAGATGAAGCCAAGTGCCAGCACTTTATAAAGGTAGAGAAATCATGGGTGGGAGACTGCCTGAGAAACTATGGAAGTCCATTTGTCTGAAGCTTGGTTAACCTAACAAGTTTGCTGAGCTGTGATTTGAGTTTGAAAACTACAGTTTTTAAACATTTCTAATGAATGGAAACAAACATGGTTTTGGGAAGGTCAGAGTCTGCTTTCTGCCATCTCAAAGTTTATAACACCTTGGGGTAAAGGAAAATTATGGCTATGCTATGTAAATGTCTTTCACATACATAGACTCAGATTGCACACAGACGTGTGTCTAGTATCATCGCTGAGCTTTCATACAGAGGCTGCTCAAAGAAATGAATTTCAAACAACTTTATAATTTTATGAGATGTACATCATGGGTTCAGTAATCCAAAATTTGGATGATTGGGATTCTATATGAAATTCAAACAGATAAAATAATGAGATAAAGCACAAGGATCAGAAGAGCTGCGTCCCTGGATGGTGGGAATGACTGACAGAACTGTACAACTTCTCCTTAGGAGCTGCAAAATTCAAGGTTAGCAGCACTAATTCTCTTCCACAATGCAGGTCTTAAGAGGAAACTAGAAATTTGTAGTGTAGATCTTTTAGTCTCTGAAAGGCAGACTCAAATTCTTAAAAGCTTGTACTCTTTCATATTGTTAGTACAGTGACCTCAAACAGCACTGGTCTGTGCAGAGAAGTGTACTTTATTTCTTTAATTGTGTCATCAGTGAGATGCATAAGGGAATCCCTGCAAAATGGCTGCATCTGGCCTATGAAAAGCATTTAATATGGTACCTCACTGGATGTTGGTCGAGAAAGCAAAGAGTATGTTGTGGGGCTTAGCATAAATAATAAGGTAGAAAACTACTTAATTGCAATCACTGGGTGGCATTTAGGGAAAAACATTCAAGAGAGGATAGTAACTGAGTGCAATAGACTTCAGTTCTGAGACTAGTCCTATGTAGCATATCTGTACTGACCAGCAGTCTGAGATTGGAAAGCAGTTTCATCCCATATGCTGATGACTTCAAGATCAGGTAAGTATTAAAAGATGAACCAGTAAGACAGTGGTACACCTTGTAGGGTATGAGGGCAAATGACATCCGAGTTTCCATACAGTAGGTTGTACGGTTATGCACCTTGGTGGGTGGAGGGAGGGAAGCTTCATTATATATGTGTGTGTGTGTACATATATATATATATATATATATATATATATATATATATATATATATATATTAGAAGTGAATACAAGAAAGGTCAGGTGAAATAAAGGCTCAGGTGGCATAGTCAGTGCTAGGCTGATTCATATAGTACAGCTGCATGAAAAGAGTACTGTCAAATGTTAGTTAGGGTGCTTATTTTTGTGGCTAGATTCCAGAGATGCTAAGATCAACCTGTCACTGTACAAGATATTAGCAAGGACTTTCTAAAATGTTGTGTCCATTTCTGATAGCTGTGTTGAGGAAAGAAAAACAGAATGCTTCATGTATGAATGACTGAGGAGGAGCCATCATTGAAAAAGGAGATGCTGGATCACAGTTGATCAAGAACACTGCTCATCTGATAACCATCCACACACAAATAAATGTTTTTTGTGGTGAGGAGGCAAGCCCCTGCACCCTCACACACCGGTGATTTATATATACTAACTGCACAGTTGCACAACAGTATAGAAAGGGGGAAACTCCCCACTAGAGCATGCAGCAGTCTCAAACAGCATTCTTGCTGTAACTACATCATCTGGGCAATTCTTATGTGCAAATGTAAATTGAAACAGTTGTGTGCAGGCAGCTTGAAGTCCATCAGCTAGTTATTGCTCACTTATAGGGAAACATTAGAATGAAAAGAATGTAAAGTGCATTTTCCAAAATGATGAAAAGAACATAAGATCTAGGACTGGGCGTTCTGTCTTCATCACCCTTAGCATTAAGGCCATCGTGACTTAGCCTGTCATCTACAACTTTCCTTAGCTGCCAGACCCCTTTTTAATCACAATGCTAGGTAAATAAGGACCTCTCTTCAGATCTCTTTTGACATGTATAGGACTGATTTCCTGCTCAAATGGCTAGAGGATGCTTTTATATTTTTGGAGGCATTTCTTTTGTGTTCCAGAGTAAATTAATAAAATTCCAAACTTTGATTTTCATTTTGTGGGTCTGCTTGTTGAATTGTTCCTTGTTACGTTTGCTACAGATGTTTTTTGTCTGTAGGATGAAGGGTTTGTGGGTTCCTTCCCTTATTTAAGTATAATGGACATCATCTCCCTTCTCCAGAATGTTGGGATCATTGCTTCCTTAAGCACTTTATTAATTAGGAGACACTAAATCTTCGTTAAGTTTTGGCCTCCCTGGGGTCCAGACATCTATTGGGATACCATCCCCCCACCAAGTGATTTTCCTGATTTTTGTTTTTTGATATCAGATTCAGTTTCCTCAGTTCTTATTGGAGCCCTTACTAGTTCTGCCTTGTCTTATTTTGTTTGGTATAACAAACCTGTTCTTGTCTTTTGCTGTTTCATGACTTGCGTAAATATATTTACCTTCTGCAGCATGTAATGATTTAAATACCTGTAATATTCTTCTGAGATTTCTTAACATTATTTTTATTTGTCTATCCTTAATTTCCATGATTATGTTCTCCAAATTCTGCATTCTCTGTTTTCAAAGTGCCCATACTTCACCACCACTCTTTTAAACTCTATCTATATAATTTATTTTCCTCTTCAGCTGCTCCAGTTTTTCTTTTTCTTCATCAGACACTTCTCTTCTGTTTTCATCCGAGCCTGTCCCTCTGAATAATTATTACTGCCCTCCGATATTTGTTTTGACTTGTGGAGTACATTCTTTTTGAGATCCCTTTCCCAGACCTCAACAATACAAAGTAGGGTTTCACCCACTTAATTTAACAAAGGCACTTGTTTACCTTTAGCCCATTCCTTAAAGCCATTTATTTTTAACAAATGTGTTGTGTTTGAAAATGCCAGTGTTTAACTCCTTGACTAAATTTAGGCCTAAATAATTGCAACACTTGAGCAGAGTGATCAGAAATAATTAAAGGCATAAGTTACAGGTTCCCATCCCATACCTCTCAACTGTCCAGTTTTTGTCTGATATTTTTGGTCTGGTCCTTGTACAGCTTCCGGTTTTCTGGCACATCATTATGGACTGAAATCAAAAAATAATGACAGACATTTGAATTTCAGACTTCATACCCTTCAGAAAATTAACACTAACGCAAAACCTGTTAATATATCAACTTTCTGAATTTATAAGAACATTATTAAAAAAGTGTCCCTATTTTGGGCTTTTGTCCCATTATTTATGGTTTTGTCCAGATTTCTTAGCACTAAAAAGGTTGCAAGATATAACTTCCCAAGAATGTGTGCATGTTCTTTGTTTATGTCTAATCTAGGTAATCCATACCAGTTTCTGTATTTACTAGAATAATATGGAAGTCCCATTTCTGTCTCCTGCTTTTGCTACATGTCCTAAACCAAGCATTTTTCACATGAGCTTTTAAAAATCTAGCTTTCTTTGTTAGAGTTCCTCCATGGGCCACCCAGTACATCTACACTATTTGTTAGTAGTCTCCAGTCCCCCTGCACATTACATGCCCTAATGGAAAAGCGTTACTTTGCTTAACATATTCCCAAATTCCTTCTGATCAGTTCTTGGAAGGATGTGCAAGTTAGCCAGAGTTATTTTCTCATTCCAGTACTGCCTTACCAAAATAAATGTTGCCTATCAGATTTCTGTTCCTCATTTACTACAGGGGACCATCTTAAAATTAAGACAACCATTAACATGAAGTCAAGCTGCTAATTTATTATACAGCTACTAACAAATAAAGAATAACATGTTGAATTTATAGTAGGTTTTCACAGCCCCATTTCAAAAAGGTAGGTTTTAAGTGCCCTACAGAAGCCAGATAGATACTGGGACTCCCGAAACCACCAAGGTAGCAAATTCCACAGGTTGGGGAGCTTGGTCTGAAAAGAAGTAGAATTCTGAATTTGAAGAAACACCTGCAGAACTGTTAGCAGCCCTTGGGAAGTTAAGTACAAAACCCATACAGCACAGTGGAACACATCCAACCACTTAAGGATGGAGGGACCCAAGTACTAAGTGGACAAGTAAACTAAAACTAAGATTTCATAGATGATCCAGGCCAGCACCATCATTGTATGATTAAGTCTTAACTACAGCCCAGGCACCCCATGTTCTGTTAGCATCTCTGATGTCTGTGTCACTGGATGGGATGGGTGGGTGTTCAGAGGTGATGCTTCTTGAGGGAAGGCATGGCCCAAAGAGGGGATAGCCTTTGGATGATGGTCAGTGAACATAGGGAGAATGGAAGAAATGGGGTAAGTCATAAAGACCTCCCCCTGGCAGATGTAAGTTGGCCAGACCCCAGGACACCCTTAAGTTCTGCATTGGCCCCAACCCTTTCGGATAAAGTCTGAGTGGTTAGTAGGTGGCTGGTAGGCCTGGAGATGAATTTGGGGCAGTGTGTATAGTGCCAAAGAATGAAGCAGAGAGAAGAAAAATTATAGATGATTATGCAACGAACAGGAAGGCAAAACACGCTGCACAGAGTAGTCATAATGTTTGGTAATGAACTTGTACCGGTTAGTAGCTTTGCAGCAGAGTTTTGCACTTTCCTTAGACAGTTGACTACAGTGTTAGGAATCCAATGTAAAGGTCATTGCAGCAGTCCACCTTGGAGGAGACCAAGACACAAATGAATGCTGAGAGGTCAGCTTGAGTTTGTTTGTTGAAAGTTGTGTAATCTTGGTGCTTAATCCTTTATGTTTTGCCATTAGAAACATGAGTATTTCACTATAGCCTAGAATGTGAAAAGTCACGAAGATTACACAACTTTCAACAAACAAACTTATTGACTCCATACATGATGAAATTGAGTAAGGAAAAGGCAGAGAAACCTCAAGACTGCCATGGACTGCTTTTTGGAGGTTTTGAGGAGCTTCAATCAACTATGTATGACTTCTAGATCTTCAGCTAGGGAATATACATTCATGACATCATTTTCTATGATGGAGAAGTACATTTGGGTGCCATTGGCATAACTATGGTATGTTAAACCACTCTTTTTTAACAGATCTCCTGACAGAAGCATGTATATCATGAACAACAAAAGGCTTTAGATAGAACCTCTTGGTACTCCACACTCAAGAGGATATAAAGAAAATGGCTTGATCCCAGAGCAGACCTTATGAAAATGGCCAAAAAGATGAGAACTAAAACCATCTGGAAATGTAGAGGAAATACTAGTGTAAGTTAGTAGTCCTTCTGCAACAGTATCTGGTGCTGCAGAGAGATCCAGGAGGACTAATACTTAATATTACCACTGGTATCTAGCCAAAAGAAGATCACTGAGGATTCTCACAAGAGCTATCTCTATGCTATGGTGACTGTAAAAGCCTTATTGAAAGGATCTGTGAGGCAACTAATAGTAAGGTGAGTCTAAAGGTGCTTATAGTGGATGGTGCAGTGGTAGTGTTGTCACCTCACAGCAAGAGGTTCTCCACTTCGATTCTCAGCTGGGGTGCCTTCTTTTCGGAGTCTGCATGTCCTCTGTGTGTTTGCGTGGGTTTCCTCCAGGTACTCCATTTCCTCCCACAAAGACATGCATCTGGAGTGTTTCTTCCCGGGCCTCCACTGAAAATTGGCTACGTTCGAAGTCGGACTTTCCCAGTCAACAAATGTTAAATAAATAAAATTATAGACAGCCTTCTCAGTAAATTTTTCCAAAGGGGGGGGGTTATAGATTGGGTGGTAGTTGTCAAAAATATTAAGATATAATGATAGATTTTTGAAAGGAGGGATAACAATGGCCTCTTTTGAGGACAATCATGGTTGCGGACTTTTTAATAGGTTGATTAGAGCCATACCACTGTAAAATCGGAACCTGTGGAAAAAAGCTAGCAAAAGATATTAATATGGGTAAAATTTAGTCTCTGGTAGTCACTACACTACCTGGATGTCTGGATGTCAATCTAGTGAAAGTAAGAGAAAGTCATCTAGAAAATTTGAGGAAGAGACTTTCATCTGTTTAGCAAAACAGCTCAGGTTTTAACTTTGGTGCAGGAGATGGCTTTCAGTAATTTAGATGCAAATAAATCAAATGGCATTCAGAGGTGTTTAACTCTCCCTCCAGTACAG